>NW_027103854.1:0-37290 GCF_902728285.1 Clytia hemisphaerica | reverse complement strand
CCCGCCGCTTCTCGGCGCGCTACGCACGGGCTTCTTCTCTTCTCCTCGCTTCACTCAATGGCCGCCCGACGTGGGCGGGCTACGCCAGAACCCGGCCACCGCCACGTTACGTTTTTTCCAGTGTTTGCATTTGCATTTCAAAATCTACTAGTCATTGCTTTAAACAACCTGGTCCACAATTTAAAAATATTTTTTCCAACATCGATATGATCGACTTCATTGACATTGCCCTTGACTTGTATAAGGGAGCGGTCATAAAGTATCTACTAGGGGGGGGTGGAGGATTCTAGGGGGGGGTACGAAATTTTTTTCGAGGGTTTAGGGGGGGGTTCCAAATTATCTTTGAGGGTTTAGGGGGGGGTCCAATTTTTTTTGGGAAACTCAAGAGAAAATGTAGGAAGCCTAATTTCATAGTTTTACGTTTGAAGATTTCAAAAATTTTTCGGCCTTACGGCCGACATCTAATAATTTATCTTATTGGATATATGTACATTTCATATTGGCATTATTTGGGCATCATCGCCTTGCCCTTTTGGTTTGTAACATTGAGCTAGGTGATGGAAGTAGATTAGTGGCTCTCACAGCTCATCAGAGTGGTTTGAAAAAGTACTTCTTAAAAGAAATTTGTCAAAACAAAGTGTCTTTTTAGCTAAAATGGTGGTGAAAAATATTGAAATTTTCGCCCGTCGGCGCAAACCATGGTTGCGCCTCCTTAGCATCTGCTAATGTCAAAACACCTTATATTCAAATTACAAAAAGCAAATTCCAAGTTTCTTGACTCAAAGATTCCGGGCGTTACTTTCAACCATACTGCTCTTACAGTTTAATATTTTCACTTAATAATGGAGGGCGCAAGTAAGGACAAAAAATACCAGGGGCGCCAATTTCAAAGTTGGCACCCCCGAAAATTAAGCCAGGTCGCTACTGGGGAAAATAAGCCGTATTTTTTTCCAAATTTTACAGAAGCTCAGAGAAAACCACTTGATGATTCTTGTCTTAACCCTGTTATACTTTAATTTAACAGGGCTAAACTATCTCCCTTACCTTATTTTGACATAAAAAACTGTCATACAAACAAATAATACTCTTTGTACCGCATCTGGATGAATTCTTTTTCGCATAAAAATTTTCTTAGTAGGGGGGGGGGGTGCGAAAAAATATTGGGCCTTATGAGGGGGGGTTCGAAATTTTTTTCGAGGGTTTAGGGGGGGTGCGAAATTTTTTTGGGATTTTTCAAAATATCCTCCACCCCCCTCTAGTAGAAACTTTATGACCGCTCCCTAAATGTAAGAAGTATGTACCTAATGTTTTTTATTCAGTTGTAATTTTTGATGTTTTTCTCTGTTTCTAAGATCTAGACTGTCATTTTGCATAAGATTCCAGATTTGAATGCATGCTTTTTAAATACTCAAATATAAAAAAATTAAAAATTTTTTAACTTGGTCATTATTTCAAAAAAGTCATTAAAATTGATTAGCCTCTGCGATGGAGTGCAAGGCTGAAAGCCACATGAATATGGTTCATCCTATAAAAGGAATTTCATTCTATGGTGGCCCTATATCTTGAAGTGAAGGTGGTTGAACAAAATGTTTTTGGCATATTGATGAATGATATGATGGAACTGCCAGATATATCAACCAGTCCCATGTTTCGACCAATCGTCCCAAGTTAGAGCAGTTAACGGTACTTTAATAGACCTTTTTTCAAAGAGTCCACCCTGTTGAATAATTATGGTGTCCAGCAGAAAAACAATGATAAAACCATGCATAATTATTACAATATGCATGATACAGTAATTATGCATGGCTCTATCATTGTTTTTATGGCTGGAGTACATAATTATTCAACAGGACGTCCTCTTTGAAAAAAGATCTATATGACCAGTAAGGTCATTCAAATTAAGGGCCAAATTGAAAAGTCCCGTTCCTGTCACGGAAGGAAATCAGAGCCTTTTTTGGTCTTTTTTTGAAAAATGGTAAAATGAATGAAAATAGTATTAGTCCTGAATTAAAGCCTTCATAGTACTACTACTTCCAAAGCAAAATAAATTTCATAAAAGTTTTTCCTCGTTGAATAATTGAACTTTGAAGGTTCTGTCACGGAAGGAACGCAGCGAAGACATTAAAAAAGACAAAAGTATGCTGATTCAGATTCCTGTGAATTTAAAGAGAATTTTAAAACCAAAATACCACCAGAAGAAACTTATGTCTATCTGCTTGTCATTGAAAAAAGAACTGAGTAAAAAAAATTAATTTCAATGGCTACAGGCCTTTGCAACTGAGAAAGGTCAGTGTCACGGAAGGACACCGTCACGGAAGGAAAAAATTCCAATTTTTCAAAATCAGCAATAGCGTAAGAAATGTTGACTGAAACTAGTGAAGTGACACATCATATCATGAATCATAGCCATTTTTACTATTCAGCTCATTTCAAAACCTTGGAACTGTATTTTTATTGTTCAATTATAATGGTGATAATAATTAGGAAATTTTACAGGAAAGATTATATTTTTTAAGCAAAAAAACGTAAAAACGCGACCTTGCAAGCCAGTGAGCTACTTCCAAAGGCTCTAATTAGCATATTTCCATGGTGCTGAAGCGATTTAGAGGATTTAGAACCAGCTAGGAACAGTAGTTTTGCCAGAAAACCGGTTTTTAGGCCTCAAGAGCCGCCTGGGCTTTACGCTGTAAGCTTACAGCGCTGTACTGGAGCCTTAGTTTTAAGCTTATTCTGAGCTCCATACAGGGCTGAGCTGGTTCCCAATGGTCATAAACCTTGAAGGACACTCCCCTGCAATGGACTAGACCCATTGAAGTCCAGCGAAGGGGGCAGAACCGACAAATTTTCACTAAAATAGCTTAAAAACGCTTAAAAAGCTCTATTTAAGCGTTTTTAAGGCTTTTTTAAGCAAAAAAACGTAAAAACGCAACCTTGAAAGCAAGTGAGCTACTTCCAAAGGCTCTAATTAGCATATTTCCATGGTGCTGAAGCGATTTTGAGCGTTTAGAACCCGCTGGGAACAGTAGTTTTGCCAGAAAACAGGTTTTTAGGCCTCCAGAGCCGCCTGGGCCTACACTGTAAGCTTACAGCGCTGTACTGGAGCCTTAGTTAAGCTTATTCTGAGCTCCATACAGGGTTGAGCTGGTTCCCAATGGTTCTAAACCTTGTAGGACACTCTCCTGCAATAAATTAGACCCATTGAAGTCCAAGATTTCTAAAAATAACAAGATATTTTTAATCCGTCACGGAAGGACAAGGTGAAAGTGTCACGGAAGGACAATAATTTCAGACCTGTAAGTGAATATGAAGGAGGTTGCTTTGGAATGTAATTTCATTTTTTGTTAGGGGGTACCAATAGTTAGAACTTGCAATAATATCAAGAATAGTGGACTTGCACAAAACTGGTGAAAAAACTTTTTGTCTTGAAATTGTCACGGAAGGAATTCAATATTTGAAAAAAAGTTTCTGCTTGCAGTACTTTTTTGTTGTTCGACTTATTTCAAAATGAATAAACCTATTAAACTAACTAGGGTATGTACTTGTTTTAAAACAACATTTCATTTTTGATTAATCATTTTATTATTCAAAAGAAGGTCCATTATATTTTAACACTTGTCCTTCCGTGACAAACCTCACTAGTTGTGTCTCGATAAAATCACCTGCTTACAGAGCCTAAAAGTGCGACTCGGTTGATTTAAAAGTTGAAATTGGAAAATTTAAGGGTTATTTAAATAAAAAATCACAGTTACTTATTTTGTTTGTAAGATTTTTGATTTTGTGTTTTGGTTGACGACTTTTCAATTTGGCCCTTAAGGGCTATGCAAGTTTCCCTCCACTACTGATGCAAGTTATATATATATACCCGATTTCACAGTATATATCAGCCAGGCAGGGTCGCAGGGATTATACTTTCTCTAGTTGCTAGTTAAGTGATATATCTATTTAAAGGTTTTATTTTTACATAAGTGTTCAGGACAGTATCTAGACAGGAGACCTGTCCTGTATATTTTATAATCTGATGTATACAGGGCAGGTGGCAGGTATGACCTGTGAGGCAGAAATTAAAAAAAACTCAAAAAATTTACAGTGGGAAATTCAAATTTAGTGCTGTCCTCACTTACAAAAATAAAAACCAAATTTCGGAACTTGCGCTTTCTCTAAGAAAGTGTGACCAGTATAAACAGAATAACAAAATTTTTTTGGCTAGGTTTTCAACCGTTATAAGGATCTGGGAAATTCAAACTCTCAGCTCATACCATGCTATATATTTCGCCATCAGTATATAGAATAAGAAATCAAAGCATGAATCTCCAGGCTAGACAGTGTCTGCCTATTGTTTTATTATGTATTATAAGCAAAAAATGTTTCTCTGTTCCTTTTTTTGACCAATCTTGCTCCACGTTCGTATCGATCTAACAGTGTAGACCTAACTCTTCATACAAAAATTACGGGAAACGCATATTTGGACTTTGTACCCTATGCTGCACTCAAGCACTTGAGCCAAAATCCCGCAAAGGCGGGACAAAAATCAGTTTTTTGAAGTTTGCAAAAAAACGCCACATAGAAGATCTTTCAAATTCAGTATGTGAATAGAGCAGTAAAAAATACAACTTTTCTATTTTTCCTTTTTTTTGCAAAAGTTCTAGGAATGAAAATAAAGGGCTAATGATAATTGAATACTATCCATTGATGATCCGCGGCACTATCGTAAAGCTAGAATCACTTCGCGTACACTTCGCTTGAGAAAATGATTGACAGATTGAAGTTTTTCATCCCGCGGCGTGTGCCGCGCGGGAGCTCGGGCGCTATGCGAGAGTTCTCGTCTCAATCCTCGGACCGCGCTAAAAATGGTAAACTGAGCTGTGATAGATCATTTCGATGGAAGTTGTTGGAATGTTTACAAGGCTCTTGACAGAAAATCGTTTGTTTCATTGTCAGTTATTAATTTTGTTAGATCTGACAAATTGATGTTTGTAAGNGTTATTAATTTTGTTAGATCTGACAAATTGATGTTTGTAAGTGCACTTTATAGTTTTGATTCCCATTGAAGAATCATATTCTGGTTTTCATGTTATTAGATGCTGTTTTAGACCTTTAGAGCTACACTGACAGGATTGAAATCAAGATGACAGACTAGTCAGCTCTAAAACTAGACACGCTTCCTTTTATGTAAAAAGCCAGATCCAGTCAAGTAGTTAGAGATGACTGGGTACTACTTTTCTAAAATCTCATTTTCACTTTGATCTTTAGCAGTATATCACAGTAGTAAGCCTTAGTGCAATTTGTAGGTTGTGGGGACAAAACAAAAAATCTTATATTGGTGCATAGTGCGGAAAGGGGTCTGATCCCCCCTTCTTAAATGACCCCCCCCCCCCCCCCTTCTTGGCATCCCCCTCCCAACCTTTAAAAATGCCTATCCCCCAAGGGTTTTGGGCAAAATTTTTTATGGTAAAAAGGGAAGGGGAACAGTAAAGAAAAATTAAGTCTGACAAATGTAATACCACTTTTTAGTGAAAATAAAGAACTTCCTTTCATGCAGACCAAATTTCATAACAGTGCTGGAAAATAATCTACAATATATGTAAGCCCCCCCTTCTTAAACTATCCCCCCTCCTTGCTAGCCCCCCCTTTTTAATGAAAATTTCTGATCCCCCCCTTCTTCACTTTTTTGGAAGGTGTCATCCCCCCCCCCTTAAGAAAGTAGGGGTCCGAACTATGCTGGTGATTATTTTGACGATTTCAATTTCCTTTTTTAATCAGAAAGATGTGAAACATGTAGTACATGTAGTACCGGGTGCGCTTTTTTTTTTGCGTTTCACTCTTTAAAACTAATTTTCTCGAAATCTAAAACTTTTAAAAGAACCATTCCTATTTCATTGGAAAGAAGATAAATAAACTTAAATTTTGGTGGGTCATTTATTAAATTCGATTCATTAGATCAAAAGTTATACTCAATTGAATAAAAAAGTTACTTTCTAAAAGTGCTCAAAAACGGTAAAAATCAACCTATCAAATTTTTATTTAAAATTTTGCAATCGCAATAGCCTTTATATACATGATTAAAAGCATTTTTTCAGTAACTGAACACATAAATTTTGAGACTGAAGGGTCGAAAGGGTTAAATCTTCATCAAAATCATTCAATAAATTACTTTTACCAAAATTTAAAGATTAATAATCTAAGGATTATATTTTAATAATATTTCATTTTTGGCATATTTTAGATTTAAAATTGATAATGAATAACTGGGAACCTGATTATAAAATTTCACTGCAAGAAACTGACAGACATCTTTCCTCAATGAAGGTATTCGGTGCTTACTTATGATCACTATCATTTTTGACATACACTAAATATTTTTTGGTGGATAAAGGGTCTATTTACAACCCCCTTTTCACAGACCTGGAAGGGTTTTTTCAACCAGTCGGGATAAAAATAACGGACTGAAACTCGATGGGGATTGATATGCCCATATTTTTTATGGATTCTTTTGTTTTCAAGTCAGAAAATTCAGTGTGGATGGGGAAAATGGTAAATATTTTGCAGCAAGAATGTGTCTATTTGATTATTTTCAGTGGGAACGAAAATTGGAGGATAATTTTACACTACCAGGGACAATATTTTCGCCAATTTTTCCAGTGGGAAGCTTCCCAGTGGGTCTGTGAGAAGAGGTTGTGTTTGTGTAGTGGAGGGGGCGGGTAAGAACTAAATTGTGTGTCCAAAGAAGGTTTTTTAATAAGTCTATTTTTCTTGTGATTTTTTTTTGATTTTTTAATCATACACTGTAAAGGGGGGTTGTTAAGGCCTACAACAAGATAAAGGAACCTTATTTTTGTCATTTTTTTGCGTTTTTGTCAGGTGTAGTGGTGTAGTGGTTATCGTGCTTGACTTCTGTCCAGGAGGCTCAAGTTCGATACCCACCGTGGCACTACGATTCACTTGGCAAGTGAATGCTCCTTCGCCCGGGTCAACCCATGCCATGTGAGGGGAATTGGGTACCATAACTCTGATACAAGAGTATGGGTAGATATTTCAGACATTGTGGTGTGCCGTGACACTCAGGAGGTTCTACACCTGCGAGGACATCCGTTCTCCCGTGTAGTTCGAGTGTCGTGGTATACACCATGGCTCGGCAGCTCGCATCTGCAGGGTTGCAATGTCTGCTTGCGCTGTGATTCCTACTCCATCGTGGGTAGGACCCATTCCGATGCATCGGAGGGCATATCTCTATCTCTATCTCTTTTTGCGTAAAGTGAAATAATAAATATGCAAGTCATAAAATATCGCTTAAATCATGAGGATTTTACTTTCTATAAAAGTTTTTTTGCTTTTTTTGGGACACACTGTATTGTTGTGACTGGATAGAGAAAATAGGGTTACCTCTTTCAAGTGCATCATTCACTTTGGTTGGGCATCTTTATCTGAAGAGTCGTCTCTTTGAGAAATATCTATTTGATTTTTTTAGAGGCAGCTTGGAAGCAAGCTGAAAAGGAACATTTACAGTCCACCTAAAGGTAAACAACGTACCCCTTCATATTGTTATTATAAGGTAATTATTGGGGAATTTTAATTCTCGGGTGAAAAACATTGTGTTGAAAGTCTATGTGAGGTAATTTTGGGTTTTTGGCTATTCTGACAAAGTTATTTTAAAGATTTTCATTGATTTTGGAGCGTTTAGTTGAAATAAAGATTTCTGAAAAAATAAAATACGTGGCCGAAATGTGTTTTTCCTGCAGATGGTAAAGTTTTATATGATATATCTGAAAAGCTTTTGTTCTCAAAAAAATATTTTAAATCAAAATAAACTCACAATCTCAATATTTCTTTTTCCCAGGATTCCACACTGGCATCATGCTAGATCACACCCAGGAATTTACCAGACCTTCCAGAGATGCTGTCGACTTTCGTAAACAGGACGATCTCCAACACAATTATGAACAAAAGATTATATCCCTCACAAAAAGACTTGAAGAGCAATCCAGGGTAAACCTGTTTTTCTTCAACTTAAAATATTTAGTGCGTCCAAAAATTCTGTGCTCAAATTATTGTTATAGGTACATTAAAGGAAGAAATTTTGGCGGAAATTTAATTTGGCGCATGACCAAAAAAGTTTTTTCAGAGGGAATTTAATTTGGCTGACAAAGGACATTTTTGTCCAAAAAACTCTATTAAAAAAGAAAAACCTGTTTTAAAGCCTGAAACAGCACACATTTGGGGGAATAAATAGAGCAACTTTAATTTGGCGGATGGCGGAAAAAATTAAATTTGGCGGGAACTTAATTTCAAACCAAATCTGCCAAGTTTTCTTCCTTTTTAATGTATTTAAAAATGTTTTGTTTTGTGTTGGTGCTATCGTGGAGTGCATATAAAAATTTTTTGAATTTAAATACAATGATAAACTTTGTGGCTGATAAATGTTTAAAGATTTTATTTTTACGTAAGTGTTTCTGTATGAAACAGACACATATTTCATATCCGGACAGTGTCTTGCTATTGTTATATTATGCTGATTTAAGCAAAAAGATATTTTTCTTTTCCTCTTTCTGACCAATCTTACTCCACATCCGCGTCAATCCAATGTGAAAAAGCCTGTGAAATAAAATTGATGAGTAAGCAAACGATATCACTCTTATTCAAAAACAAAACTTTTAATTGATAGGCCCGTATTCTAAGTCTTTGACAACACTGTTCACGACTCCATAGTAAGGATCACCTACATAGACATTAACATCTTGAAGGGCTTCAGCTTGGTAATTATACACAGAGCAAACTTCAACACCATCAATCGAACCTGATATTTTATGAATATTCAATCCTTGGTGAAGTACAGCTTCTGATCGAATATGAATTTCATATTCGCGATCAAATTCGATTTGTCCTGCCCAACTGTGTCTCAATGTTTGCCAATTTATGTTTGAATCCATAGTATCGATAAAGAAAACAAATGTTTCATCTTGTTTGTTAATCCACAAAGCAGGGATCCTGTCCCCATATTTTTCTTGATTTCCATCGTTTGTGAAGTGAATAAGAGTGTTCCATTGATGCGAACTGTTTAGATCATACACAAGAACTTTCATTTTAACAAACCATTCCTTAGGCCATGTTTGGATTTGATCGACCAGAAAATCGACCTGAGGCTTGTAACTCCTCGGACCTGTATTTGAAATTATGAAAATAAATGATATGCACCACTGGAGAGTCTTCTGAGATCTTTTACAATCTTCCACCCAATACGTCACATTTTCTATTATTTAAGTGACGTATTGGGTGGAAGATTTTCAAAGATCTCAGGAAACTCTCCAGTGGTGCATATCATGAATAAGTAACTTTTGTGAAACTTCAATGTACCTCTCAGCCCTAACGCCACGAGAGAATTGGGTTGGAGTTTGCATGGATTGTAATCACTGAGACCTTTATATATCCCTGGACCAAGTTACTCCATCCCGGCCAAGCAAAATCTTTGATCGGAGTTTTTTGAAAATTGGTACCCTAATGGCCGCATTACTCAATAGCGGTGAGAATGCATCGAGAGCGCTAGATCTACTTTCCGTCAAATACTTTTGATGATGTAGCGCTGTTAGATGTTAGTTTTTAACATTGCAATGTCTTCTTCTCGAGTACCAATTCCAAAAAAAACTCCGATCAAAGATGGCGGATATAACTTGGTCCAGGGACATATAAAGGTCAGTGATTGTAATCAGTCTATGCAGGGGCTTCAAAAATTTTACGGCATTACGGCAGTTAAGGACATGTTTTTTTTTGACTGTACCAAAATCAGTTTTTCGAAAATCGTGAAAATCACTTTATTTTAATTATTTCGTCATTCCCATGATGAATTTTCCCAAAATTTTGATATGTATTGAAATTTGGGAAGGGCTTTAAAATGAGCTATTTGAAATTTCAAAATTCGGAGTATTTCAGGATTAATTAATCATAGAGTGTTTTGGATCATATCTCACTCCATGGCTCATTATTCGGTCCTGAGGAGGTTTCTATGCATTCCTGAGGTAGCCTAAAATCATAAAATAGCCTGAGGAGTAATTTTTTTAAAGGCCGGAGTGAGTTATGATCAAAACAAACAAAGGACTTTTTTAATCATTTTTCACTAATTTTAACAATTCCCGTTTTCTTTAGTTCGTTCCTTTCTTATCAACTAAACAAAAATCTCAAATCACTTCCCCGATAGATAGACTTGTCAGGAAAATATATACGATCAGAATTAGCACCTAGATTTCAAAAATGATCAATTTGATCCCATTTTCCTCCGGTGTTTTCCAAAAAAAAGAGGTCGATGTGAAAATTCAATCCTTTAGCTACACCCTGATATAATTTTCGTATATAAATTGAACACGACAAAGGCCAAATATAGAGCCGACTTTATAAATCCGAAATAGGCTATGATTTTTTTCATCCTGAAATACTCCGGATTCAACAAGCGATATCTTAAGTTCCATAAAAGCTATTAAAGTCGGACAAAAAGTATCAGACAGAGCTACTAATCTATTTTCTTATTTTTGAATAACGATAAGAAAGGGTTCAGCTGTCTCTGTTAGTGCCGATTTGAACCGGGTACTGGTTGAAAATCGGCATTTTGGTACAGTAAAAAAAAAACATGTCCTTAACCCAAACTCTGTTATACTGCTTTTATTGAAAACGTTCATACAGTTGACTCTCTCTAATTCGATTTTCAAGGAACCACAAAATTTATTCGAATTAGAGAAAGATTCGAATTACAGGGAGTAATTGAAACCACTTTACAGCTGAATGGGCCAATATTTTAGTTCGAAAATTCGAATTAGAGAGAGTTGACTGCAGTGTACAAATATTGAGAAATTGAGACCTTCTTTAGTACTAAGGAGGGTAAAGGGTTTAAAGAATTGTCATATCAGTCTTTTTACCTTGCTCAATACCCAATAATGGCCCATACTCCAATTCATTTATCGTCGCATCGGCGCCATAGTGCCAAGGATCACCACAATAAACCTAAGTAGATAGAACCACAGATATCTTATAGTGAACACTAGACAGAGCTTTTCCTACCGTATTTGAAGCAAAATAATTCGTCATCTTGAATGAAATGACGACACAATTTAGCTTGCGAGATCATTGCAGTTTCAAAAAAAGTTTCAAGAGTGAAAAACCAAGGTTTCTACTGTATGACTTACTTTTAGCAAAGATGGCGGATTATTTTGCTTCGCCTGCCGTAGCTTGGGAAATACAGAGTACCTTTTATTAAGATATCTGTATCAAGAGTCTTCGCTTGAATCAAAACCATAACCTTATGCACTGCGGTTGAATACCCTTATGCCTTGGTCGCTATAAAGGTTAAAAGTTAGTTACATAAGTTTTCTCTTTTCATATTAGGCCGGTTTCTCCTTCAGTTTTATTGTGTTCGATTTTGTGCTGAATAAACAAAAAAAATTATCCTTTCCCATTTTCTGACTAATCTTGCTCCACATCTGTGCCAATTTAATGTGAAAAAGCTTGTGGATTATAATTGATAAGATATTGAAACGATATCTACTAGGAGATAACGTTTCCAGACCTTTTACAAAGAACGACAATCGACTATTAAAGATCGACAAAAAGAACGCCAAAGAACGACACATTTAGCCATTCCAACCCCTGACCTTAGAAGTGACACCACACGTATTCATTACATGTTTTTGGACCTACCTCCGGGTACCCCGGTGGAGGTCCTTTGAATTAACCCATGTCCGTCCGTCCGTCCGTCCGTTCGTTCGTCTGTTGCCAGCTTTTCTCGGGATTGGCTCATTAGTTTTTTCTGATTGTTGCACAATGATGCAAAATGGCAATGCCCAAAATGTGACGGAGCCCGACTTTCGGAAAAAACTTTTTTGCCGGAAAAGCTGTTTTTTTGGCACTTTTATCATTAGTTTTTTCTGATTTTTTGCTCAATGATGCGTATTAACAATGCCCAAAACATGGCCAAATCCGATTTTTGAGAAAAAAAATTTTGCCGGAAATTGTCGTTTTTCTGGATTTTCATTGGACTTTTTCCCTATAATTGGTTGTTTTTTTCATTCAAAAACATTACTAATAGCAATGCCCACCATCAAGCATGTTTCAATTTTCAATAAAATTGATTTTTGAAGCCGGAACTATTCAAAAATCGCCGGAACAACCTATTTTCGCCGGAAAGACAGTATTTCTTGAATTTATCGAGCTGTACTTTATATTTTTTTATGAAATTTTGCACACTGATGCAAAATGACAACACCTAAAATGCGATGGAGCCAGACTTTCGAAAAACATTTTTTTCCGGGCGAAAATGCCGGAAATATGCCGGAAAAACTGTTTTTTTGGCATTTTCTCGAGATTTTATCATTAGTATTTTCTGATTTTTTGCACAAAGATGTGTATTAGCAATACCCAAAACATGGCCGAGTCCGATTTTTGAGAAAAATTTTTTTCCGGCTGAAAATGCCGGAAATATGCCGGAAATCGCCGTTTTTCTGGATTTTCATTGGACTTTTTCCTTATACTTAATTGTTTTTTCATTCAAAAATATTATTAATAGCAATGCCCACCATCAAGTATGTTCCAATTTTGAATGAAATTGATTTTTGAAGCCGGAACTATTCAAAAATCGCCGGAACAACCTATTTTCGCCTTGAATTTCTCGAGCTGTAATTTATATTTTTTTATGAAATTTTGCACACTGATGCAAAATGACAATACCTAAAATGTGACGGAGCCCGATTTTCGAAAGACATTTTTTTCCGGCGCCGAAAATGCCGGAAATATGCCGGAAAAACCGGTTTTTTGACATTTTCTCGAATTTTCATCCTTATTTTTCTCTAATTTTTTGCAGAATGATGCGTATTCTCAATGCTCAAAATATGGCCGAGTTCGATTTTTGAGAAAATGTTTTTTTCCGGCCAAAAAAGCCGGAAATTTCCGTTTTTGCAGATTTTCATTGGATTTTTTCGTTTCATGTCTTTGTTTTTTTCAAACAAAAACATCATTTATAAGAATGTCCACCATCAAGCATGGTTCAATTTTCAATGAAACTGATTTTGGTACAGGAACTTTCTAAAAATCGCCAGAACAGCCAAGAATCGCCGGATTCCATGAATTTTTCGAGTTGTTCTCGTATTATTCTGCATTTTCATACTATTGTTCTCATTTTTCAATTGTCTTATTACATCAATCTTCAGGTAGGTCCATTCAGCATGTAGCTTGTTTCTTTTATAAGCAAGTTTATAAGCATATGCAGGCTCAGTTTCTGGTACCTAAACAATGGCTTTATTGTTTGATGACAATAGAATGCTAAGCATATTGCGAGCCTGATATAGGGGCAAAATGTAATCTTTGTACTTTACGCTGTTTAACTACTAGCGGTTTTTAAAGAACGATGAATTACGCATGCGTATATGGGTGAGCTGGAAACATTAAATGAACTGTGTCTTAAGGCTTGGGGACACAAGAAGTTTTTTTCGTGTTGGTGCAATGCAACATGCTCCATCCCACCAATACAAGAAACAAAGTACGTGTCTCATGGTTTCTTTTTTTGTTTCATGGGACAAAAAGTGAGGGAAATACCCAAAAGAGACGCTGATTTTGTCCCTGTGACAATGGTTCAATGTTGCATTGCACCAACGCGAAAAAAACTGCTCGTGTCCCCAAGTTTTTAGTTTAAAACCAAACCTTTAAATTCTTACCATAAGATCCTCAACCGTATTTGGATAGTTATAAAATGAGCCAATAATAACACCGTCAATACTAAACCATGATCGATGAATATTCTGCCCATCCAACATGGCAGGTTCTGTTTGAAACTGGATTACGTATTCTTGGTTTAGTTCATATGGTTCATATCCATCGTAATCTGATGAAAAACTACCGTCATTATCGTTTTTATCGATATATAAAGCGAATAGTTTTTCTGTTTCCGTCTTGTATAACCACAGTGATGGTAACCGTGCACCGAAGATTCCGTTATTAACGCCGGTAGTAAAATGGATGACATTTAGCCATTTCTCGTCTGCCTTTCCATCGGAATGTATGATAAGTTTCAATTTGACGGACCAATCTTTTGGCCATGTCTCAATTCCATCGATTAGAAGATCTGTCTGCGGTTTGTATCTTGTCGGAGCTATATTTAATAAATAATTGATTGTTCATTTTTTATTGTTACCGTAGCTTGGTCTAATGTCGACACCCCTCCTCTAATTCCGACACCCTTTTTATCAGCTCAAATTTATAGAAAGGTTGAAACCGTTTTTCTTTGTTTAGTGGTCAGTCAGAGAGGAATAATCCTTTTTCAATCAATGATTCAAGCTTTCATATTATTCCTGTCTCTAAAAAAGGGTGTCGGAATTAGACGAGGGATGTTGATATTAGACCAACTTACGGTAGTTTGCTTATCAATTGTTCGAAATTCATAACATTAATATTAACTTGACCAAAAATGGCCCTATTCCTATAACAATACATGCAACCCTCCAATCATTGATCTTCGTGTACTTTAATGGGTTAAATTTTCGCGGGATTTCGCGGATTTGGTTGTCATCCGCGAAATTAAGTCCCATTGGAAATTTGGAAAGACCTCATCCACGAAATATTTCTAAACAATACTCAAAATATGTCAAATATTATTTGAATGGTTACTTGCATCAAAGAAGCGCAAATAATATGTATTTCAACAACCAACATGCATGATTTTACAGTAGAAGTCGCATATATATTTACGCTAATCAATACATTTGCTTGCTAAGAATTCGCCGGCCTAGAATCTAGAAATTTCCAGAGTTAATTTTTCATTCGCCAGCCTATCGAAAACAAAGCAAAACCCCTGTAATTTTCGCTTCGACTTACAATCCGAAATTTTTTGCGTGGACAAAATTTTGCGAATCGGCTACTTATTCTGCCAATTTCTTTTCATTTTTCTAGGGGTTTTGGTCAAAATCTTGATTTTAAATCATAAGTTTTTTCAAAATTCCAAACATTTAAACATGAATACTTTCTCTCGAAAATGGCCAAAATTCGTGAAAATCGCAAAAATTAATCCACGCGAAATATAATCCACTTAAGATAATCTTTTGAATAAAACTCCTAAATATCTTTCCAATGGTATACAGCGTGTCCAGAAAAAAAAGTCGGACTGATGGAATTTCTATTGTATTTCTTTGTATCTAATTATAGTTAGAATGGGATTTTTTAAAAAGTTGTTGAAAAAAATAACTTTACCTATCTGACTATCCAGTTGTAATGGCCCATAATTCAATTCGTGTATCGTAGCATCTAAACCAACGTGCCACGGATCGCTACAATGAACCTAAGTAGATGGAAAGAGTAGCGAAGTAAACCAGCCACAGATATTTATACACAATACTAATACAACAATGACCGGTTAGTGAGGGCTGTACTGAGAAATATTGCCCAAGGTCAAGTAACGACCGAGCTTTAATGGCAGGCGAATAAAATAATCCTCCGTCTTTGCTGAAAGTAGGTCACAGCAGAAAACTTGGTTTTTGCGAAGCGAATTTATGAGCGAAGCAGTTTTGCTATATTGTGTGCACGTACCTTTAACTTCTATCCCAAGCGAAAATTTGCTATAAAATTTGCTATATAAATCACATCTTCAAACCGATGATTTTATCAAAATGGCCTTGAATGGTTTGGCTTGAAGCCACAAAAACTTTCTCGGTTTGGTAGCTAGGACTGCGAAAAAAGCCGTTTTAAAATGGTGTACCCTAGCAGTGAACAGCAACAAAATTACTGGAAGCCGAAACACGGACTTAGAATCTGAAGTTGATCAAATTGCCGCGCGGGCGGCACGCATCTAAGCAATCTAAGCAGTAGTTCTTCGGTTTTATATGTTTATTTTGCTGTTAAATGGAAAAAAATTAGTTTGAACGGTGACAGAAAGGATCTTCATCATCCCTTGACTTTTAACAGCAAGTATCAAGTATCAAATAAGGTCAATCAATGAGAGGTTTTTGCAAGTCGCGCGGGCGGGAGGAGTGCTCTCTTTTAGTGAACGAAACTTACCTTGCAAAAAGTGGATATTCTATATTAAATAAAGAGGAGGTACGGGGGTAATCAAATATGTCGAATTTTTCAAGAAATAAATCAAAACTGCCCAAGAACCAACAAGCCATCTTCATTTGTACATTTTTGTTTTTGTTTTATTTTTATGTTTTGATGATTTCGACAGACGATTCGTGATTCGAATAAAAATGTTCGATCGTTCGACGAATATCGTTCGATTTTATTAAGGCACCATTTACACTAGAATAACTAGAAGGAAAAAAAGAGCGATGCGCGGGCGGCGGCGGATGTTGTGCCGCCGTGGATTATGTGGTGTGTTTGGGGCATTAAGGCTCTTACGAACCTGTCTCTATAGCGGGTTTATTAAAGGCATTTTTAGAGTGTCTCTTATTTTGCTAGCAACTTGCGAATTGAGGTGGAGTCTGGATCGCTTCGCAACCCTTATACAATACGGCTAGTTCACTGTTGAAACTTTTTTGACTCTAAAATGACTTCAAAATTTCAAAAGGATCTCGCAAGCTTAATTATGACGTCATTCAGTAGCGTAGACAGGGGTGAAGGAACATTTGCTTTGAAGAGCAGATTTAAACGACATTGTAATTATGTTTTTATACCAGGAATAGGTAAGTGCTTTGTCGTAAAAATCAGCTCTCCTGCGCAGATCGTTCTTCACCCCTGTTTATGCTACTGTCACTTCATCCAAGATGGGGAATTATTTTTGCTTCAAAAAGGGTAGGAAAAGCTCTATCTAGTGTTTTATATATAAGATATCTTTGAGTGCAACGAATTTCAATCTAATCTTGAACTGCCAAATATCGACAACCCCCTTAATTTCTTTGCTTTGCATTTAGGGAGGAAAAATCCTTTTCCGCAACCTGTTTCAGTAATTTTTTATCTTTCTTATCATTAAAGCACCCCTGTCTCATAGCCCCGGTCAAACTTTTTCCTACAGCGGGAATAAAAATGTCTATCGAAATCTCACAGGGGATGGAAATCCTATTGCTCTAGTGGGGATGGTTTTAGAGTTACAATTTTTGGACCTACCCCGGTGGGGTGGAGGTCCTATAAATTTAGTAGAGGGCATTTTGTAAAATCGCATGACTGTTTTGTTAGAAGCACTTGTTATACATTTTTGGAAAGCTAAGGGGTAGGGGAATCGAAATTACTATGTTTCCAATTTTTTTTCGGACACTTTGGTGTGATTTTCGGACAAAAATGACGGTCTCAGGCAAAAATCATAGGGTTAAAAATTAATGAAAATTTTAGCTCGAGAAAACGGAGACCTGTTGTATATTTTTGGAAAGCTCTCAAAAAATTAGGATTAGAGATATATTGCAAGTATAGGTGATTTCAGTACCTAACTCGAGATATTGAGCTTCAAAAAGCGCAAAAACTGGAAAAATAGCTGTTTCTTTCTGGCTGAAAAACACGGTTTTCAAGGGTTAATATCTCGAGTTAGGTACAGAAATCACCTATACTTGCAATATATCTCTAATCTTAATTTTTTGAGAGCTTTCCAAAAATATACAACAGGTCTCCGTTTTCTCGAGCTAAAATTTTCGTTAATTTTTAACCCTATGATTTTTGCCTGAGACCGTCATGTTTGTCCGAAAATCACACCAAAGTGTCCGAAAAAAAATTGGAAACATAGTAATTTCGATTCCCCTACCCCTTAGCTTTCCAAAAATGTATAACAAGTGCTTCTAACAAAACAGTCGAGCGATTCCAAAAAATCGAACAAAATTCCCCCTACTAAATTAACCTGTGTTCGTCCGTCCGTCCGTCCGTCCGTCCGTCCGTCCGTCCGTTCGTTCGTCTGTTACCAACTTTTCTCAGGATTGAATCATAGGAATCTTTTGAATTTTGGTACTAAAATGGTGATGACCAAAATGTGACGGAGCCCGATTTTCGAAAAAAAATCTTTTTGGGCAAATTTGGGCGAAATAACGGTTAAAAAACGGGGTTTTTGGAGTTTGTGAAAAATTGGATCATTAATTTTTTCTGATTTTTTGCATGAAAGTAGGGTACCATCATAGGTAAAAGATTTTTCAAGCAGATTTTTGCAAAAAAAAATTTGTTGGCTCAAAAAACGCATGTTTATCTATAAGAATCACTATTAATAAGCATACATCAATGTTCTTAGTCAAATTACTCAATTTTTTTACGAGATAGATGTTTTTTTGCTCATGAGGGCTTACTTTTGAAGAATATGTGTGTTTAGACATGAAATTTTGGTTGCTTGGCCATAGTTTGCACCCCCCCTTTTTAATAGGGGGGATGCCAACTTTCTGGAGGGCCTTTGTAGGGGGGGTACCGAGATCTGCCGAAAAAACTAGGGGGGATGGGAATGTAGGGGGGGGATCAAATAAAAAAGGGGGGGTTTGGAAATTTTAGTCAATTTTCTAATCAAATACAAGTAAGTTAGTTATATTCTGTCATTGTTGGCTCGTGACTATAATACTTCATACTCTTTCTTGTTGATAATTTTGCTGGTAGGTGGGAAAGCGAGTTTCCTTCGAAACGGATTTTCTGTAAAAAAAAGGGGGGGATAAGATTTCATTACAAAAGGGGGGGATGGGTATATAGGGGGGGATGAAATAAACCTAGGGGGGTTCATACCCCTCTGCAAACTATGTTGGCGTGTTTTTATAGAAAAACTGGCCAAATTCGATATTTTTTTATAGGCACATCATCAATTACTTAGGTATTAGCTTTTCTCGAGATTGGCTCTTTCATTCTTTAAGACTTTTTGCACAAAGATGCATAATTATAAACCCTCGTATTTGACGGAGCCCGATTTAAAAAAAATTTGGGCCAAAAAACGGCTAAAAAAGGGTTTTTTGGACTGAAATATTTGATCGTTGTTTTTTTCAGATTTTTTACATGAAAGTAGGTAAAAGATGGATCAAGCAGATTTTTGTAAAAAAATAATTTTAGCTCAAAAAACGCATGTTTATCTATAACAATCACTATTAATAAGGATACATCAATGTTCTTAGCCAAATTACTCAATTTTTTTATGAGATAGATGTTTTTTTTTGCTCGCGAAGTCTTGAATATGAAAGAATATTTCAAGGGTATGAAATTCGGTATCTAAGCGTTTTTTTATAAGAAACAAACGACTATTTTTAATAGATCGTCACTATTTGATGTGTTCTGAATGATTGTTTAACGGTCATGCTCACATAGATATCAATGCATAACCAGGTAGGTCCATAAAAGTATCACTTGTTATTTTGTCCAGTTATGTCTTATGTGTTTCATTGTTTCAATGTTCATTGATTAGTTTTGATAACCAGGTAGGTCCATAAAAGTATCACTTGTTTACATTTGAATTTCGATTGGGTATGAAATGAAAGTCTATTTCCCAGTGGGGCTGAAATTGTAGGGTACTTTTCCCACCGGGGACGAAATTTTGAACAAGTTTTCCAGTGGAAATTAAATGTACACGAGTACAGTTTACGCTCTCTAATTCGGTTTATAAGGAGAATTGGATTTTCATCGAACAAGGGAGTGTATCATTTAGGAGAGTTTCTTGTTGATGGTTTCTTTCAATAGTATCGAATAATGGAACTTATCAAATATTACAGTTGCTAATTCGAAATCGAACGGGAATTCCAATTTGTTCGAATTACAAAAATATTCGAATTATAGAAAGTATTTTACAAGGTTTTCCCCATGGTGGCAGCTGAGAATTAGTTCGAATTATAGAAAGACTCGAATAATAGAAGTTCAAATGAGCGAGGAGGGTCAATTGTAGAATGTCGAATAAAAGAGAGCGTTAATGGGCTTTACCAGAAAAAGAATTTACCCCCACTGTTGAGGATATTGATTTTTCGAAGTATCGAACCCCCTGGATATCCTACTTTATTAGTAAAGGCCCCCTGGGTATCCACTCTTAAAGATATTCTCAACCCCCTGGACATCCTCTCTTATAAAGACGCTTACCCCTGGATATCGTATTTTTTACTTGAAAAGACACTTTACCCCTTGATATCCGCTCCCTTGGGGATATCCACTTTTGAACATAAATCGTTGACCCCCTGGATATCCGATATCCTCAACAGGGGGACTATTTCTGGGAAAGCCCAATTGTATACCTTAACATTATTGAGTTCTTGTGCTTGATAAGTCATCATTAAACCAATTACAACCCCGTCTACACTGGCCCAAGTTTTGTGAATACTCTCCCCGTTGAATGTGGTCGATTCTGTTTGGAAATGAATTTGATATTCCCTGTTTACTTCATAGTTGTCATAGTTGGATTTATGTTCTATATGGCTGCCAAGTTTGTCTTTAACATCCACAAGCATATGGAGTATTTTGAAAGGTTTATATAGCCATAGTGTAGGTATACGAGTACCGTATGCGCCAAAGTCTTGACCAGTAGTGAAGTGGATTATGTTATACCAATTACCATCAGATACATCCGAATGTAAAATAAATTTGAATTTGATGAACCATTCTTTAGGCCATGTTGGTATATTGTCAATCAACAAGGCTCGGTGAATTTTATAATTTGTTGGAGCTGTAAAAAGAGATTGTATTACATTAAACCACAGACCTTTATTATAAAGGTTAAAAAGATGTTGTTGCATTGTAGCAGTAGTAGCAATCTAACGTCACTTTGCTACAAAAGTGCCATGTGCCTTGATCCAACACAAAAAGTGCATGTTTTGGGTCACCGATAAACCAGTTATCAGACATCAGACGCAAGCTCGTGTACAATACAGAAATGTTTAACTCGCTCGGATTTTTTTGCATATTTTCTTCGCCTTAAGGCTCGGAAAATGTTAGATATGCAAAAAAATCTCGGAACGCGTAAAATATTTCTTGTATTGTACTTTAATGGGAACTTTCGCGGGGACTTAATTTCGCGGGTGCCACTATTGGGTGGCAATATTTTCACGATTTTGTGACTTTTACTGTCAAATCATGCATGTTGGTTGTTGAAATACACATTATTTGCTCTTCTTTGATGCAAGTAACCATTCAAATAGTATTTATTTGACATATTTTGAGTTTTGTTTAGAAATATTTCGCAGATGAGGCCCTTCCAAATTTCCATTGAGACTTAATTTCGCGGATTTTCGCGGATGACACCCAAATCCGCGAATTCCGCGAAATTTAATCCCCGTGAAAGTTTATCCCATTAAAGTACTTGCAACTGTCTGATAACTACCTTAAGTGGATAAATTTTGGCGGGGATTAAATTTGGCGAATTTGGCGAATCTTGTTAAAATTTGCCAAATTAAATCCTCGCCAAAATTTCCAAATCCGGCAATTCGCCAAATTAAATCCCCGCCCAATTTAACAAAAAGAGAATAATGTGAAAAATCACAACTTTTTAGTATACTTATGAGTAATTTTCCCCCATTTCAAAGTGATAAAATTTCTAATTCGCCAAATTAAATCCCCGCCAAATTTTATGAAATTGATCTATCGCCAAATTAAATCCCCGCCAAAAATTGTATTTTGGCCAATCGCCAAATTAAGTCCACGCCAAAATTTATCCACTTAAGGTATTACTTAGCTCTAGTTTAGACGGTCGACTTTCTGCCCTGCCTATTCTAATTGTTTGAGAAGGCGGAAAGTGGGCGCAAAGTTGGCAGTTAAAATCTTTACTTGGAAAAGATTGAAAGAAAACATTGCATTAACGTCAAAAGAGGGTTTACCTGGTGTTGAATTTATGCTACTCAAAGGACCATAATGCAATTCTTTGATGGTTGAATCATAAGATGGATGCCACGGTCCTCCGCAATACACTTTGAGATCATCCAGGACTTGAGCATTATGGTTATACACTACTCCAATGGTGATATTATCAATGCTTATCCATGTTCGATGGATCTGAGCTCCATCCATATCTGCAGATTCTGTTTGAATGGTGATATCATATTCTTTGTTAACTTCATAAGGTTGAATGAGGTTATTGTAGGGTGCATACGCTAAACCTTTGTTGTATGTATCAATACTGAACTCAAACGTACTTGAAAGTTGTCGGAACCATACTGATGCGATTCTTGACCCGTATATGCCATGACTAGCTCCTTGTGTGAACTGCATCATGTTATAATGAGTCGCCGTACCAATATTGTTGTGTAAGATTACTTTGAATTTGACAAACCATTCTTTTGGCCAAGTTGGTATGTTGTCGACCAGAAAATTTGTTTGAATCTTGTAGCTTCTCGGACCTAATAGTTAAAATGTCAACAAATTAGAATCGGTTGTATAATTCTCTTCTTGTTTTTTTTTAATCCTTTATACCTGTTAAGGGAAGAAAATTTTCGCGGATTTTAATTTCGCGGTTCACATCTCAAAATTCGGAAGTTTCGCGGAGTTGATTTCGGGGTTGAGAGAGAGAATTTTTTGTTTACAAAATGGTCTGTTTGGCCCTAGAAAGACCAATTTCAAAGGTGATTTTTTAAATTCTGAGAATACTCGTGTTTCGCGGAATTTGATTTCGCGGATTTTTCAAAACCTGCGAAATTAAATTCCGCAAAAATTTATATTGAGAATATTGAGATATAAAGAACCATTCTGGCGCAATTTTTAGTTAATGCAGTATATTGAACATTTCATTTCATTTGAAATAAATTATGAAAATAAAATCTATAATACACTTGTTTGCCAAAATAACCCCTACAGTAAGATTCATGAAAATTGCTCAAAAAAAGGCAAAATAGAACAGATTCAGTCTGTCACTCGCCCAAAATTAGTTTTCGCCCAAAAAAGTTCTTATCAAGTTACACTTGATAATTATGGGTAATCAGAAGGTCTATTAGTACAAATAGTGGGGGAAGCTTCCTCCACATTGCCCGATGATGGGAGAAGAATCTCCCGAAACGTAAATCTCGTGATCCAAGCTACGATAAACTTCCAATATAAATATCACTGGGTCGATAAACTCAAACTTATTTAGAAAAAAAGTTCTCTTTAATGTATTACCTTGAAGTTTGTCAGAGTGCTCAATGGGTCCATAGTCCATCTCTTTTATTGTAACGTCAGCATGCCATAAGTTACTTGCATAAACTTTGACATCATCAAAATCTTTAGCGTCATAATTGTATTCGACATTTATGATGACGTCATTAATACTAAGCCATATTTTATGAATAAGGTTGCCGTTAATTTCAGCAGATTCTGTTTGCATGTGTATTGTATACTCATGTCCGAGTTCAATCACATCACTGACAAACGACCATGTCCGCTTGGTCATTCCGTTACTGTCCACGTGCAAGCATCTAAAGTGAAACTTCTTATCAAGTGAATTGATGAAGAAAGCAGGCTGTCGGGTTCCATAATTGCAACAGTCGACTCCGTTCGTAAAATGGATGATATTGTACCATTCCGGTGCTTGCAGATCTAGAAAATGATTCGAAAACACATATGGGTAAAGGCCACATTTTTGGTACACTGTCCCTTCCGTTACGTTTTTAAACTTATTCCGGTCATAACTAAGAAATCAAGCCAAGGTACTCAAAACTTTTAACTTTTTTGTGTTCTATAATAAGATGCCCCTTTAAAAAATATAATGTGACTATCTATAAATGATTTCTGCACCTTTGAGGTCCCTTTGAAGTCCAAATATCTCAATTTTTCTTTAAAAAATAATAAAAAAATTGAACTTGATCTTAATTTTTTTTCTCTAGGGCATAAAACCTACTCAAAAAGTTAACTTCATTCACATTATCCCCAAAAGAGGAGACTTTTGCGTCAGAGTTAATCATGGTATCGTGTATCTATTGCCCGGCAAGCAAATTTTTCTAAAATGTACAGTTTGGTACCCTGATTTTGTCCCTTCCGTTACGCTAGTTACTTTTAGTCAAAATTACCTAGTCAAGTTTACTTTTTGGGCCTCTTCTTGTCAGTTTATCATTGGGACCATTTTCATGCTCTCATCTAATTTCTAAGCTCAGATTTTTCAAAAATTGTGCCTGACATGGGAGATGGTCACCAAATTTGTCCCTTCCGTTACGCATGTATGATTTGGAATATTTAGTCAACTGATTCATTCGCAAGAATCATTTTCCTTTGGTGTAGTTTCTATACCCATAGGACTACTTATTTTCACAAAAGCATTTCTGAATTAGAATTTGTCTCATGGAGATACTGTGAAGTGAATCTTGTTGTCCCTTCCGTAACGAATGTCCCTTCCGTTACGGCATTTTTTTATAAATGCTATTATAATAAAAATTCTGAGACTTTTTTGTTTCTTCTGTTCAAACCTAAGGTATTTGAAGACATTGCAATGTGTTTCAAGCTGAAACGGTTTGAAACACTTCAATGTCATTTGATGAAAATAAGCAGAAAAGTGGCCCTTCCGTTACGCTTTTATCATTTAGTTGGTATTTTATGATAGTATTTATCATAGTAATCATAGTTTTGGTAGATTTGTTAGACCCTTTGATTAGCTTCCTTCTATTATACCCAAAAAAGATGTTCCATTGTTAAAAATAAGTTAAATATAAAAAAAAATGACATATTACAAAATAATTTACACATCAACTGATAATTTGTCCCTTCCGTTACACAAAATACACTCTACCGTCAACTTGAAAAATATTTATTCAAATTTTATCAATGGGATTGATTCAACAACTCTGAAGAAGCATTTTTCAATAAATTTCTTTCTCAAAATTGCAATATATAGGGAGAAACACCTAGTCTCCATTGGTTTATTGATAAGGGTTAAAAACTTGACCGGGTGGCAATTAGAGCTACAAACCTTTTATAAAACAATGTTATTGAGGGGCACGCAATTGATTATCACGGTAGAACCATTACTTAATACAAATAAATAAGTTTAGACGCTTTTTGAGGATAAATATTTTTTAGTGTAACGGAAGCGACAGATGTACCAAAAATGTGGCCTTTACCCATTATTTACAGTTAACTCTCGCTAATTCGAAGTCGAACGGGAGAGTTTAATTTGTTCGAATTTGAGAAAGATTCGAATTAGAGAAAGTAATTTAAGAAAGTCCTCCTTTGACGGGAACTGAGAATAATTTTGAATTATAGGAAGATTCGAATTATAATAGAAGTTCGAATTAGAGAGAGTTTATATTGTAGCTTAATTAATTACAGCCTTTTTTATATGTAATAGTTATCGGACAGTTGCGAGTACAATATGAGAAATATTTTACGAGTTCCGAGATTTTTCTGTACTAATTTTCCGAGCCTTTAGGCGAGGAGAATATATGGAAAATATGGAACGAGTGAAATATTTCTCATATTGTACGAGTAAATGTCTGATAACTAGTTTATCGGTGACCCAAATGACACTTTTGTAACAAAGCGACGTTAGATTGCTTCTACCGCTACAATACAACAACATCTTTTCGTCAATTTATATTTTGTACATGTAAAATACAAGATATATTGTACTCTTTTTAACCAATCAGATTACTGATATTTTTTGGATCGCCGATAAAAAAAACAATTAATGAGGATCACCTGGATGAGAATAGTTTTAGAACAAAGCTGATCCTAGAATTGCTGAATATCAAGCGATTTAAAGGTCAATGTAGTAGAAATTGAGGAAAAGACCCTTTAAAAAGAACAGAACAGAATAAGAACCTTTTGATGCTTAAAGTGCCAAGAAATAAGAGCAACCGAGCCTAAACTAAAATCAATTGGTTCTTATAAAAAATGTGTCCATTTTTAGCCTGATTTCTACTGATGGCCCGATCTGAATTATAAGAAAAACTAAAATTAAAATAAGTTCGAATTACAGAAATATTTCAACAATAGAAGTTCGAATAAGCGAGAGTCCAAAATCGTGTAACTAACCTGGGATTGAATGGACAATCATCTTAACCTTGACGAACCATTCTTTCGGCCATCTTGGAATTGTCTCGATCACATTATTTGTCGTCAATTTGAAATCGGACAGGCTACCATCTTTAAATGACAAACGAAAAAAAAACTAATCGTTTACTTTTAAAGAATTTTCAGGAATTTTTGCAATACACCTTTTTCCGGTTAACCGTTTCGTATAAAGACTCACCAAAATTTCGAGTAAACAAACCATCCCATTGGCTAAAAGCAAAAACATAAACAAAAGCCAATTGGTTTGTTTACTCGAAATCTTGGTGACTTTTTATACGAAGCAGCTAACCATCAAAAGGTGTATTTTGTGTCCTTTCAAAGTCTGTTTCGTGATAAAATAAATGATTTCCATAGTAATTGAATTATTGTCTGAAAACTCAAATGAAATGCTTATTGGAAGATTGCTGTCAGCATGAAAGTCTTGAGAATTTGGAACTCGTCCAAGAAATCTATCTTTTAATAAAAAAACAAACTCGTAAAAATATTAAGTTTGATTCGGTACGATAATCTTTTCATATTTATCTTGTATTTTATCGAAATGATACAAGCCAAATTATGAAAACACATTGATTTGTTTAAGGTTTAAGAGTTTTGAGATTTGTAATATACACCCTTTTCGAACGTAGCCGCCAATTGCCGCGCGGGCATATTTTTGTCCGTTTTACCACCCTAAAACCGTCCCAGTCTTTTTTCCGCACCTATAAACAATTGAAAAAGGTGTCACAAAAGGATTGGATCGAGTTTAGGGGAAAAATGCCCGCGCAGTAATTGGCAGCTATGGTCGAAAAGGTGTATCCACTTTCAATCTTTTCAATACTATTATGCTGTCCAGGGTTTCGGTAGCGTGGGAAGATCTATTCCACGACACAGACACCCTGAAAGCAGACGGGTAATCTATATCATTTAATTACCAGTAGTAGGTTTGTTTAAAAAAAAAAAAAAAAAATTGAAGTCAGCGCTGCTTAAGGAAGAGCTGAGAAAGTGTTCTGGGAGCAGATTGGGCTGCTTGACAATGAATAGAGAGGGATTGCTTGAGCATAGAAGGTGTAATCAGAACAATGTTTTGAAGAAAAGAAGATGGGCTGCGAACCAAGGTGTCATGGAAATGTCAGACGTGTATGCTAGATAAATCATAACATGGGGCTGTGGGCCATAGAACAAACTTTGAAAAGATGAAGATCCTATTTTTGTGTTGGAGTAGTGGAGACAAAGTCATGTGGCTGTCTAGGCTTTTTGAATGGCCGTAATGGAATAGAGTTGTAGACAGTTGTCTAGGCGAGAAGAAGAAGAAGCATTTAGGACTTCCCCTAGAGTTAGGTGTACCGGCAGCTACGGTGTATACACTTTAAATCTTTTCAATCTTACCAAAGTCCTTGTTGCTCTGATTATACTTCAGATTCATCACTTGTCCATTGATTGTCATTTTGTCCTTGCCACCAGCATAACATTCCACATTTGTAAAGGTTTTTGGATTCTTTTGAATTTTTCTTTTGACTTCGTTATCATCAATAAACATTTGAAGTATGTAATTATTTGCCATTACCTTTGGAGAAAGAAAAAGACTTATTACACCAATAAGTAAGTAAGTCTGTAGACTAGAGTCTACTTTGGCTGAACTTTGGTTTTTGATGATTTTTTATGGCGCTGAGTCCATTAAAGTAGACTATGAGCATTTGACGAGTTTGCCATTTTGAGAAAAAACACAAAAACTCCAAAAACAAAAAACTATTTGGAGTTGAGAAATACAACCAAAAATTATAAACAAACATCAATAAGAGATTTGGAATCCCTTATTCTTAAATAAAAACATTGCTTGGTACTGTTTTAACCTTCCAAAAACAACTTAAATCTGAGCAATCTAAGCAAAAGCATACCGGGCCACTTAATCGCGCCATCCAGTCTTTAAAAAAGCTTTAAGTGAACCCCGGGCTAGTAAGTCTGTGACCACAGTCGGAGGCGACTCTTCCGCTATCTACCGGAAGGTAGGGGAGGGCGCTATTCTTTCTCCCTGGATTGCTCCACTTACCCTTGATTCTTCTCTTAATTGCTGAGCATCAAGCAGAGAGGCATCTAGTACCATTTTGGGAATCTTTGGTATGACCCGGTTGGGGGTTGAACCCACAACCTTGCGAGCCGGATGCTCTACCACTGCACTACAGTCTCTTAATTACACCAACCCCATCAAAGTGGGACTGTAATGTTTATTGATCTTTATAGTTTTAATTAAACAATTTCTATTTTTTAATTGAATGGAAATGCGAAATATTTTATTCTGGGCAATATCATCTTTGTGAAACTAATTTTGTTTCATTTTTGGAGGGGGATTTTTCTGTGAAGAAATCCTCCAGGGAAGGGGGCAATCCGGGGCAAAATTGGGTGCTGTCTGGGTATGTGCAGACGGTAAGGGTCAGTGTTTTCAACTTTCAAAGTCTCTCTAAGGGTAGGAAAAATCACGATTTTTAGGAATTTTTTTTGATTTCGAGAGAAAAAATTGTAAAAAAATCTCGAAGGGTATATTAGGGGGATATTTGTTCGTTTTTTTGAGGTCGCTCGATTTTTTTAGTCAAAGCACTTGTTATACTGTACATTTATACATTAACCCTTAAAAACAGTGTTTTCAGTGTTTTTCAGCCAGAAACAGCTGTTTTGTCCAGTTTTTGCGCTTTTGGAAGCTCAATATCTCGAGTTAGGTACTGAAATCACCTATACTCGCAATATATCACTAATCTTAATTTTTTGAGAGCTTTCTAAAAATATACAACAGGTCTCCGTTTTCTCAAGCTAACATTTTCATTAATTTTTCACCCTATGATTTTTGCCTGAGACCGTCGTATTTGTCCGAAAATCACACCAAAGTGTCCGAAAAAAAATTGCTACCCAAGTTATTTTGATTCCCCTACCCCTTAGCTTTCCAAAAATGTATAACAAGTGCTTTGACTAAAAAAATCGAGCGATTTTACAAATTTCCCCCTACTGGAAGGGAATTTTTCACAAATCGAAGAAAATCTTCAAAAAAGTCTCTATAAGGGTCGGTTAGGCTTTTCAGCTAAAATCAGTCTCTTTAAGGGTCGGTTTTCGGAGGTCCCCTCATATCCTCAACCCTGGCACCCCTAATAACATGTCGCATGAGACCTTTCAAGTTTCACAACTCAGTGGCGTATTTAGGAATTTTGCCAAGTAGGTCAAAATTTTGAAGCCAAGTGGTTCAAGTCTGGCTCTTGGAAAGGCGTTTATCATTTTTCGTTTAATCGCTATCCGAGTTATTCTATGCAAAAAGATTCCACTTTTGTTTAGACGGACGTAGTTTGTATCGCCACTCGTACTATGTTACAAATTATGGGAATTTTTTTACTCAACGTATACCCCTGTCTCACGTTTTAACTACCTTTTTACGCTAATTAACCGCTTGTGGTAAAAAAATAGATACTGATGTGGAGCAATGTTCGTTTCCCCAAAACAAGAAATATAGATGAGTTATAGTTGAGTTTATAGGCCTTTATATCCCCAAAATTATTTTTTATGTTTTGAATTGAATAGAAGGTAATTAAATGGTGTCAAATCATTCTAATATATTCATTTCCGCTCACAACAACAACCAAAAAGCAGGTAAAAAACAAAGTTTTAAAAGACTTTGAAAAATGCTTCATTTTTGTTAAAAAATAAACATTATTAGTTCAACTTAAAGCAGTGACAACTGGTGCTGATGCTTAATATCATGACGATCAATTCTTAGCAATCGATCCATAAGAATTAAAGCTATAAAATCACAGTTAAGACGTGAAAGTTACTTGGACTTTCACAAAATTTCAGATCAAACTCAAAAGTTAACTGGGTCGCTTCAGCAAATTTCAGCTCTGGAAACTGAGCTTCTCTCAATAAAAACTGTGAAAGAGATAAGCTAGGAAATGTGAATTGAGTATTGTTTTTTAATAAACTCGACAGAGAAGCTGTACGTAGCCTCATAGCTATTACCCCGATTTTTTTAGAAATTTTGCTAGGTCGTTTCAGCCATTTCTAGCTATGTCTCTCGGCTTCATATTATCTCTAAATGAAAGGCGGCCAGATATATAAGCAGTTACTCAAGGTCATTACACGTGAATTTTTAGAGAAGTTGAGCTCGGTAATAATATGATCCCGATTTGCTAGGGCGAAAGAGGTCAAAAAGGGTGTTGCTAAGTCACTCAAGCGGGGCGATATGGGTCGGGCGGTATTAGATAGGTTTTCGGATTATCAAAATAAAAGTCTCTAAATAGCGAAAGGTTCACTCGCAAAACATTAGGAGGTAATACTGCGGAGATAAATTTCAGTTTAGTTTAGTTAGTTTTAACTGCCGCACGCATAAAATTGATAAAGTTGATACAAGACATGGCATCTGAAGGGGACTGTGTATCACTAAGAGGAATAAGATTGCCTGTTTCACAATTTTTCATGTTTTTCAATTTCTCGGAACTATGTCACTTGACCTACTTGACCTACCCTAAATACGCCTCTGCAACTTACCCTTTCCATACGAATATCCACTTTATACCATTCATTAAAATTACAACCATAATTTTTTTCAATTTTGTTCTTGTTCCATACAATCAATCTCAGTTTCTTGTCGCTGTGAAAAAGGATTACCGGCAATTTACTACCCTCGACCGGTTGATATAGGGTGCCAGAAGCTGAACATCTCAAAATGTCGGTAAAACGTTCGTCGTATTGGCCGTATACTATGAATTCTAAAGACATTTGCCATTCTTTCGTTTGGACCGGTATAATGTTTATCAATCTGTTTCGTTCTGGTTTGAATGCTTTGGGAAAAGAAAATAATTTACAATCACTTTTTAAGAACTCCCTTAATTTGAACACATGTTTCTTCCTTCCCAGGACCCATCAATACAATTCTTTGTGCCGCGGTCGGCTTTTTAGGGAACTAGTAATGAATTTAAAAGGAAGATTTGTTCTCAACAAAGTTTTTTTCCGTAAGCGTCCCAAGCTCTGAACTAGCGGTCCAAGACCTGCGAAACTTAAGACGATAAATGATCCGTTATTCCAGGGATATGTTATAGCCGAGCTGGATAACGCACATTTAAAAAAGCCTTGTTCTATCTCTGTCCCTGACATTAAAATTTGATATGAAATTTGACTTTTTTAATTACAAACTCGTGAAATTTGGATTTCCTCTTAGCCAATGATTCTGCTGCTCTATTTATCGTTCACGATTAAAAACTTTTAATTATCAAGAGGGTCTGGAAAACATTGGTGAATGACAATTTAAAAAAAATGAAAAACATTGCTTTCATTAGTAAAGTTATAAGAAGTTTCTTCTCTAAGATTATAAATAGTACTTTCTCATTTGAAATACCGCGCTACACCGCGGGGTGCCTCACTTTCTAACTGATATTTTCAGATAGCAAGTCGGTATGTCTGATTATGGAAAAAATTTCAAGTCAATTGAAACAGTATTTGTCAAAATATTTACATCCGAAATTTTTAAAGAGAAATCATGAAAGCTTCTCAAATTCATAACACACGCTGATAAAAATAGATATCATTTACAAGGAAGCTTTTGGGGTATCTTCTACAAATATTATTTTGATGAAAAGCGGGAACATCATAGCAAAATATGTGCAAACGTACTGCGAATACTTTGTCTGCTTCATTTTTCTTATAAAAACAGAACACTCAAGGGGACAGAGATGGATTTCTATTATCAACAGTTTACAATAGAAAAGACAAAGAAGCAATTCCGCTAAGGAATTCTCGTCCTTCATCCAGCTCCGCTATAACATATCCCTGGTTATTCCTACTTTTATTTGATGATCTTACAATTAATATATTCTACTAGTTTTTTTTTTTACTTTTCTGGAAGATAATTCAGCTCTTGGGCGATATGAATTCTAAAATCAGAGCAGGTTCCAAAGTCACAAAGTTTCGCACTTCTTGGGTCGGTAATTCAGGTCTTGGACCGTTAAATTAGGGCTTGGGTCGCTTCAATGCAAGGGTATCATACATTTTCACAAGAACACTCCTACACTTGTGCTTTCGATACCGTTGCCCAGAAGAATTATTTTCATATTTTCGTTACCAGTCACGTCTGCGCTGCTAAGGGTTGATGGCATAGATTTTTAAAGCCCAAAGGGCTAGATGTCGTGCTTTAAGCCATCACAGGCAAAAAAAGTGAATATCGGAAAAATATAGTTGCTATTGTTTTCGAAAACCCGGGAAACTTCTGATTGGTCAAGCGCTGAAATTCTGTTGTAATGTCAGGCAACGATGTAAAAATAATAGATAACCAACTTGCCTTGATTCTCAAAAAACATCCGTGTTACGGTCGTAAAAATATTAACGACATTTTGCATCGTAAAAAGTGCAATTAAATAAAAACTTGCTTCATTTGCAACCTTCTATTGGACAGAATCGATCACGTGATGTATATTTTCCTAAAATTTGGGTTAGAAAAAGTGTATATTCCTATAGGCAGCCTCACAGAAAAAAAAATTTAATTATATATTATTGTTCTATAAACATTTATCTGTTTATTTTGTATCATGCAACCTTTATGCACTTTTCATACGTGAGATACACGTTTTTTTTTTTATAAGGAACACGTTTATAAGGAACTCGAGGCTGAAAATGGGTCAAAAAATAAGGAATTGTTAAGGAACTGCTCAGGCTGAGAAGAAGTGGATTTGAAAATAATGTACCTTATTGGGACTAATTTGACCAAATTTTGATCTTTCAAGGGGCAAAAAGTTCAAAATTTCCTATGTAGTAAGGAACTCGATAAGGAACTTAGCCTGGGAATCCAAGCTCATAATTTTAGAAAAAACAAAAAATACCTCACCTCACAAAGTTTTAAAAATATAGAGCTTGGTGCAGGTAGATTAGTCTGACACAGAATGTTATAAACAGTCTGTGTGTGAACCCTTGTTGACAGACTTTCTGAAATTTGGAAACCCAGGCAAATACACATAATCAACTTATCATTAAAACTCTTTCACAACCTCTAAAGACTTTCAAAACTACTAAAAACCACATAAAACATCAACCACATGTATTTAGACTTCCAGCCAACAGCCATTTTGTTTCGAAATGAATCTATGTTTTCATTTTCATTTGTTTTCCTTTTTTCTGCAGAGTCAGCTTTTTCCATAAATTATGCGCGCGCATCGAAATAATCAAAATGCGCGCGAAAGTACTGCTAAGTAATACGCCGAAAGCTGGCCAATCAGGCCGAACCTGCATTGCAGGGAAAAATCTCCCTGCAGGCGAGTTACCTGCGCCAAGCGTTAAACCAGCAGCAAAAATATCATAAACTAGACTGTGAAAAAAGTTTAACGCTTGGATTCCCAGGCTATAAGGAACTTTGAGACTGAAATTCTCTGTAAAAATAAGGAACTCCGGGCTTAGAGCAAAGTTAAGGTTCCTTATAAAAAAAAACGTGTATCGCATTTCAAATCACACATATATTTTTCAGATAACAGCATTTTATGAGCGTTTATTTATCCAGATGAAGATTAAGTGGTATCAGGCCGATCCGTAGTCAATTTGTCTAAAGATTGGTACCATTATCTTTTGAAAAAAATTCCAAAATTTGCAGTAAATAACAATTAAATTTTCTATCAATTCAGTGGATGTCAAAAAGTGTGTCAAAATCTAGCTAAAAGCATAACACGCACTGCACACAGAGCTATTTAAAGGAGTGCTCATTTCAATAGGAAAACAATGGTTGTTCTCTTGGGAGAAGTGCCTTCTAGAGGTAGTTGGTTATCTATTATTTTTACATCGTTGTGTCACGTGACTTAGGTAGGATTTCCTACCTAACCACGGCACACTTTTCAGCAAAAGTACGCCATCTAGCCGTTCGGGCTTTATAAATCTATGGTTGATAGCTGTATGCGAAGAAGCAGAGCATGCTTTCAACAAGGTCTATAGAGTGCTCAAAGGACCGAAGTTCTGAGCGTAATACTTGATATGAGTCCTGAGAAGGACGAATCACGTGTCTCCGGATAGATAAGTGGACATAAATTGAAACGTCAGCAAATTACTAGGAATTAAAAATTCTACACCTTAAAACACTCAATGTATACTGTAAATAAACGCTTTGAAAACTTCAGTTTCGATATATTTTTGTTTGTTGGAAATGCTTTTCAGCTCATCTTGGTACGCCCATTTTTTTCAGTGTCACACGCTTGTTTTTTACAAGAACCAGTAAATTTTGGCTGACCCCGAAATTGTTCATAAGTTTATATTGTTCCAAGCAATAGAGCTATTGTTCTGAGGGCCTAAATCTGAGGCTGGTGTTCTTATGAAACTGTTCTTATAAAAAAAGCATATAGTTCTTACCATCTTTGATTTCAAAATTTGATTTTCGTTGAATAATCGTTTCCTATAAATAAGATATGGAATATTCATCAATTTCCATTTCAACTTCTTCGTCAAGCCAATATGAATTTAGTTTAATATTTTTGGGGGACATTTAAAGGGACATAAAAGTACTAACGAAATTTGTAAACAAACTGTATGCAGCGGATACAAAATCAAAACAAATGTCACATGTCAAAATAAAAAATCAATACAAATGTAACTGATTTTGATTGTTTCAATTGTTTTACAAGTTTGTTTTGGACACGTGATTTTGATTGTTCTCTTCAATGATACTTGGTTTGCGCAATGTTTACATTTTACTACTTTTATGTCCCTTTAAAGAGTTTAGCGAAAAGTTTGAAATAATTTCACTTTAAGTAAACCTGCGACCGCAGTCGGAGGCGACCCGAAGGCTCCTCTTTCGATAGCTATCTACCCGAAGATAGGGGAGGGCGCCACTTTCTCCCTGAATTGCTCCACTTACCCTTGATCCTTCTCTTAATTGCTTAGCATCAAGCATAGAAGCATCAAGTACCATTTTGGAAATTGTGGTTGAACCCACAACCTTGCAAACCGTAGTCGGATTCTCTACCACTGTACTACGGTCGCTAATTTCGCTTTGAAGCTTGGAATATTTGATTGAATAAGCCCTACACCTACTCTTTGTAGATCGTAAGAAAATACAGTTGCCTCTCTCTAATTCGATCTCTAAAGTACTAAGACTTTTCTTCAAATTAGAGAAAGATTCGAATTACAGAAGGTATTTTACACTTTTTTCCAGCTGGAGTGGACCAATTTTTCTGTTCAAATTCGAACTACAGAAAGATTCGAATTATAGAGGTTCGAATTATAGAGGTTCGAATTATAGAGGTTCGAATTAGAGAGGTTCAAATTAGAGAGGTTCAAATTAGAGAGGTTCGAATTATAGAAGTTCGAATTAGAGATGTTCGAATTATAGAGGTTCGAATTAGAGAGGGTTGACTCTACTACAAATCACAAAGAAAGAACAGAGCAGAATAAATAAAAAACAGGCCATGTACCTCTGGTTTCAAAACAGTTTTCTTGAAATATCTCCATCCACGAGAATCAACCAAATGAGAATCTCCAACACCTTCCAATGGTTCGTCAATCACCACACAGATCTGGTCATCACCATGGTGATTTACCGAATGACAATCATCAGTTAATGTACAATGTCCTACACATTGTACCTCCGTCAAACCTCTCAAATGTGCGTATTTGTTTTTAACAGCAACTCTCCTATGCTCTTTGACATCAAGGAATCTCGCCTGTTTGTTGATACGATCTAATGTTGATTCTATGATCTTCAATTTTGCCAGAAAGTAAATGATCATATAGTGTTTTAATATCGTCAATTTCATTTTGATTTTTGATAAAGAATGATACTTGCAACGATACGTTTGTTTGTATCATCTAGAAAATTGAAAAAAAATTCAAATCTTGGTACGATCGTGATTATTAAATTATTTAATTTTATTTGAATATATTTTTATTCGACATATTCTTAATAAATTTATATTCGATGTATTCATCGAATGAAGAATTTATAATATATAATAATATGAATTAAAAATTATTTTTCGTACTCTTACCCATTCCCAGCTGGCACACAACGTTGTTTTAACGTTCATCTAACGTTATATGGACGTTGTGAACGTTAAATAAACGTTGAAACAACGTTGTGTGCCAGCTGGGTTTCACACAAATAATTTTCAACAGCATGAAATTATAAGTACCCTGAGTGGTCCTAAATCCGACAGCCCACTGCTATGAAAAAAAATTCTATGTTTACAAACATTCCCTCTCCAAGTTGAACAATAAACTATTGCAAGAAATCTCGAAACAAAACATCTAACAAGACGACTACAGGGTGTCCCTAATAAAAGTATCGAGTTTGAACATGCGATTGAGTAGAAAGTTTTAAGTGTGTATTCACAAAATTGTATTTTCTAAGCTCTCCCTCTTTTTTCTTTGTCATTACGATTAATTTATACGTTGTAACTACCTTTTGTAATAAGCCTGTGTGATGGAGAACGTTCTTATATTTTAGCGATAACACACACAAACTTTTCTATTCAATCGCATGTTCAAACTCGATACTTTAATTAGGGACACCCTGTATAATGTCAAGATGTCAATTAATGTGATCAAAAAAGTGCGAGTTGTAAAAATAATTACCTCTAGTATTCTGAATCTGTTGCTCGTGTTTAAAACGTTAACAATTTTGTAAAAAAAAATTATGTTTTGTTTGTATAAGATGTTATTTGGTTCATTTAGTTCAGTGTATCAAATCTTTCAGTTTAGTTGACACTTTGGTATTTTCATTGCGTCACAGCGAAAGATTTGTTTCATATTTTACAGTATGTGGCCCCAAAAACGTCGATTAAATTTAAAATTTCTCTCAAATCTAGAGGAAAAGAGGTTTTACAAAAATTTTTGCTGCATGATAAACTTAAACATTTCTACTTTATTTCCCAGAAGTTCTTTTTCAAAATTTTCAATTCAAACAATATTTTTCAATCGCTTATAGATAGGTAGCTTTTTTCTAATGGCCTCCAAAACGGAGGTTTGCAATTTTAGCGATTTCTCGAGATATCTTTAAGATATGAATACAATATTTTGACCATAGTTTGGAAATGTGATTTAGAGGGTTTTGGGCATAAATTAGTTTGATAAATTTTTTACAGTATACTCCTGGTTGTCAAAACGTAGGTTTGGGGCCCCCAAAACGTAGGTGTAGTTAAAATCGAATTATTAAGCCCCGTGGTAATAGAATGTGAAACGATGAACATATTTGTGTACGACCCGGTGGATGTAAAATTTATGATTCTTTTATAAAAATATTTCAAGATTTTCGATGATGCAAAGTCCAAACTGAAAATTTAGAAATTTTCAAAATGATAATTTTGATTTAACAACGTCTTAATCAAGTTTCTGAAAACCAATCTTTTTGAAAATATTCCATTCATGTATGGAAATGCTGTGAAAATTTAGAAAAACGCTTAACTGAAACTGAAAATATTAAGCTTTAAAAGTATTTTTCTCCTATATTTGGCCAAATAATGACGG
>NW_027103853.1:64370-187878 GCF_902728285.1 Clytia hemisphaerica | reverse complement strand
ATCGATTCACAAGAATAATATTTTTCCGCACTTTCAAGTTTGAGTTTTCTGAATTTAGGAACACAGTTAAAAAGAGTAAACATTTCTTCCGTCATCATGAGAGTTTGAACATAAATTGAGTGAGTGATACTTCCCGGAGCTGCCCGAATTACGTGAAAGAGGTTTTTTTTAGTCGTTTTTTAAAAATGATTTTGGAATTTTTGTAGTCTAGAACACGTTTTTTTTCCCCATTTGACCTCTTTTTTTTTTTTCATTCGAGCCGTGTTGTGAGTTAAGCTACATGTGTGTTATGTAATACAATAGTGTGCAGTAGTTTAGTGTTACACTATCCAAAGAGAACATTTTGAATCTTCCATACTACTGTATGATCACCACTACTATCTAGATCCTCCTATCCTAAGGGCGTTATTATTGTTATTTTTTGTAGACTGGGAAGATTTATTAAAGCGAACGCCAAAACTTACTGAAATAACTCTAATAATAAACTTAGCTCCTTTTTTGTCCATCTTATCTCGAATTATCCCCTTTAGAGTTTTAAGTTTTACATAAAGTGTTTCCCGTTTCATATCAGACACATTCATGTTTTATATCGGGCCGGTGTCTCCTATTGATGTGTGTGTGTTAGATTCGTGCTAAATAACCAAAAAATTGTTTTTCTTGTTGCTCCACATCCTTGTCAATACAATGTTTAAAGCTTGTAAATTAAAATTGATCAGTAAGCAAAACGATATCAGCCTATTTAAAAACCCCTTTTAAATTTTGTTCCTTTCTTTAAAAAAATTTATCTACCCATCCCCATTTTGACTTTCTACTTACGTTCTTTTAGAAAACAAGTATTCTAATGTCAGAGATGATTTTTGGAAGTGCGTTTAACTTTGGATGGTACACACGATCCTTACAAAATGCCACCGCAACTACATTCTCAGGTATGATATTTGATATTTTCTTCTCTCTTTATTTCACCTAAGGGATAACTTGAACCAAGGTAAGGTGAATCTTCTTTCATGGTACTCTTTTGTCTCAAAAAGTATCGATTCAAATGGCTGAATTCTATCTTCCCTAAGAGAACAGGACGAGAATAACGTTTAGACTCGATGTTCCAAATAGCGAGCCTCTTCGAAAATTTACTGGTTCTTATAAAAATGAGAGTGCATCCATTCCTTTCCTGTATTAAAACTCAAAGATAGAACAGTGTCTCTCTACTGTATTAAAATTTGTAAACAAAAGGCTATTCGTATGTTAACTTCGTTTGTATAATGAAGTTATAAATCATTCAATCCTATACCAGGTTGAACTTTGTTGTCCCAAATTTCATGTTTTCTGTCAATTTTGATGTTTCTCCAGAGCCAGTTTCATCAATATTTGCTTCTATTTTTGAAACATAAAATAGAAAAGTTATTTCATACTTAAGTAAGAGGGCGAGAAAGTGCCTACTTTGCAACATTAAAAAAGAACGACAAATTTCATCATCCACAACCCCGACCGAAAGTTGTACTGTACCCTATGTGGTAATAGCTGATTCTTTATTACTGTAGGGTTGTAATTTTAACCAGGATAATAGGAAATATATATGGATGAAGTCAATATTTTTCTATGACATTGCTCTCTGTCAATTGTTTTCTTTTTGAAGTACCAAACCTTTGACTGTTTCGACTTCTCGTCTAACAGACTTTCGATTTATTTGCTTTGAGTGTTCTGATATTGTTTTTTGTTCGCTTTGTAGATGAAAATGAAACCAGATTTGAGCGATTTGAAAGACGTGATGACGATTCGTTCAGTTTCATTAAAACAACGTGCTCCCAGTACCAGCATGTAAGTGTATTTCTTCATTTAGTGTCGTATCCAATAGGCCAAACTTACTATTGGTCCAAAGCGTCTAAAGTTTTGAAAAATGTTGAAGATTTTTGCGTCTAGCCAACAGAAAGCCGTTATGTCGGCGCAATCAGATTACCCATGATCCATTTCGACTGTGAAATGGCCTATGTCGTCTTCCGAAAAAGACAAATTGACCGAAATCACCAGGAGATTTCCAAACATAGAGGTTTCTCGGGTTTTTTTAAGTTACGTAATTTCCGCCATTTATTGAAGAAAAACGTTTCGAATCACAGATATCTCATGTAAAACACTAGATAGAGCTACTTTGCTTTTCCCAAGCAACGGCAGGTGAATCAAAATAAGGTGTCATCTTTGCTAAAAGTAAGTCACAGTAGAAACCTTGGTTTTCACTGTTGAAAACTTTTTTGACACTGCAATGACTTCAAAATTTGACGTCACTTCATCCAAGATGGCGAATTATTTTGATCCAAATAGGGCAGGAAAAGCTCCATCTAGTGTTTTATATAAGATATCTGTAGTTCGAATCGGTAGTACAAATCAAACGTTTGCTTCCATAATGGCGGAAGTTGCATAAGTTAACAAAAGATGAAAAACCTCTATTCATGATATACACCACTGGAGAGTTTTCTGAGAACTTTTAAAATTTTCCACCCAATACGTCATTTAAACAATAGAAGTGACGTATTGGGTGTAAATTTTTGAAAATTCTTGGAAGACTCTTCAGTGTTGCATATCATGATAAATGCGAAGATGTCTATAGTTTTCTTCCTGATAAAAAATCGGAATTTAGTATCGATATTTAACTTGTATAGGACGTTGATATAGGACAAAGGTAGTTAGTTTCAAATATCTTATCAATGGGATATGAAATCGAGGCCCCATTAAGGATGTTGGTGAGATGAAAGCCGACGGAGTGACATATGGAATACTAGGTTCTTTCTCCCTATCTCTCCCTATCTACCTTTGTTCTTTTTATTATGTTTTTAGGTACCGACACGAAGATGACGGACAGGTATAATAATTGTACTTGATTCTTACTTAACTAGAATATGGTGCGATGACAGCCATATTCAGAATAGAACTTACAGCAAAATATTTTCATTTTTGTTAATTAGAGCGGAGAGAGAACACATTTCCTCTCATATTCTGGTGTCTCTCACGCGTCTTTCTATAAGAGTCCGTCCCAGTTTTAACAGATTCTGTTTACCATTATTGTTGCCAAATCAGGCGTGTTAATAGTTGATTTTAAGATTGTTTCAATTTTCTTTCTCATAGGTTACTAACCCTAACAATTCAAATTTTTAATTCAAATTTTTCGAATAGAGTCGTCTGGGTACATCAAGTAGCACGATGACACAAAAAACGTTTGGTGGTAAAACAAGTAGCTTTCTTTACGACCGCATGATGTCTGCAAAGACTCCTAAACGGTAAAAATTTCTTCCGGCGTTTAATCAGACACAATACACATTTTCATAAATTACGTCACGAACATCGTTTTGAAATTATTGCCAAGGTGATAAACTCCCAGCGGATTTTATTAAAACTACTTTCTATTCATGAAGAAAATCATTTAATGTCTCAAGGGATATAATCACCATGGTAATTGTTTCAATACGAGGCAAGTGATGTTCGTGACGTAATTTATGAAAAGGTCTATTAGTTCTTTTATACGTCAATTGCTATAGGTGTATTGGATTTTGAATATCTTTGTCCGGATACGAATAATGTTTTTAAACTTTTTTTGAATCTGTTACATCATGTTAATTTTATCTTTTTAACTATATCGAAATGGTTTAAATTTTCTATTCGGTTTTAGGACGATACGCTTGCAACCATTACAACCTCCTAAAACAGCTGGTCACGTGGTAAGACTAATTCCATTTTTACGTTCCGGTGTTTTTAGGTAAAAAGCAAAAAAGCCGACATACCTCTCTGTCGAGGAGGTCTATTTTTGGAAAAGATGACCCACCTGGATTTTATTTTCCAATTTTTCAGGACCCCCTTGCATATTTTTTCTCATTTTTTGGACCACCCTGGATTTTAGAACCCGTTTTCCAGACCACCATGGACGTCACACCTCCTCAACATAGGAGGTATAGACTATTTCTGGAATAGCCGATTAGTTCGAATACGTTTCTTTGGTGGCAACTTATTTTATGAAATAATAGATAACACATAACTTACAGATTATTATTATTAGTCTTTAAAAGAATAATACTGAGTCTGAGTAATTAGTATTACTTCGAATAAACGCCCTTTCTTTGAGGAAGAAATTAAAAAAACGTGCCTCACCGAATAAACGCCTCTCCCCGAGGGCGTTTATTCAATGCAAGTACTGTAAGAAAGTATATTATAAAAAATGATAATGATAATGATTGTATCCCTTAACGGTATTCGAACTGACTTTGACATAAATTATTCCATAAACGCTCCCTCTCGAATATACGCCCCAGGCGTTTATTCCAAGTAATACGGTAATTATTGTGTACTCTTGTAGTTGTGTTAAATGACATGGAAAGAGTAATTTTTCAATTTTCTATGACTTCAGGACTCTAATATAGGAGAAATACGAGGGACGAGACTGTCAAATGTCACTGTAGGAAACGGTCAGCAATCATGGTAAGATTTTGTGCAATAAATCTTTGGAATTGGCATAGCAAACGCTTAAAGGAGCGATGGTCAAGTGGTCGAAGGCGTCAGCGTCTCGAACCAGGGTTTCGCGGTTCATATCCTCGCTCCTTTCAATGTCATCCGTTCAGTTGGCTGGCCGTGGATCCCGTGAAAACAATCACTGTCTAAAAGTCCTGGATTACTGGGCTATCCACTATCTAAACCTTATTTCGGGTTGGTGTCTGATTGTGCAGCGTTAAGTTTCATAGCTTCGAACTTTTTCAAAGTACTATCTAATATCTAAATTTGGTAACAAATTTCGGCGTTTTTTAGATTAGGGTCGTCCAAAATTTGATACAGTAATATAGGTGTAATATGTTATAATACGAGATTATATGATATTGAGGGATATTAGTTTGTTTATCATAATACCATAACCTAATCTCTTTTAAACTTAGTCGTCTAGCGACTTTAAATCTTAGTAAGGTATAATTTAAATATTAGTGCTCTAGTCATTGAAAGTTGAGGGATCATAGTATCTACTGGTTTGGAGATATAAATACGATGTTACGTCAAACTGTCAATTTATTTTCCTTTTGTTTGTTTCAGGGTTGCAAGGAATGGTACATTACCACCGCTTGATCGTTTGGGTACAACTGAGGAACTCCGAAAAAGCCCAGTAAGTTGAACACTCCCATACAATCAGGTGGTTCAGAAAACAGTGCTTAAATGTTTATTTGTCATTTGAAAGGAACCAAAATATTTAAATGAGTATGAATCTTGTGAAGAAATATTGATAGTCAATTGATCGAAAGTTGCCGTTTCATGCATGAAAAACTTATAGATAGAAAATCTTCCTATTTTATGGATTAGAATAACAATCAGAAAACAACATGTTTTTCGAAAGTTACGTTATCCCGAGTGCAGAGCTTGAAACCACAGGGATTTATTTTGGATTCCGAAACATCACTCGAAATGGAATCTTAGATTTCCTTTTCGAAAATTCCCCTTATGTTAAGTTCTCGCCTTACTTAACTTAACGACTTTTTGCTCTTTTCGCCAAAATTACTTTATATTTCACCCTAGCCAGCCTTGAGCTGAAAATTGCGTTTTGTAGAACACACTTCAATCATCTTCAATCAAAATCTATGATTTATTAGTTTATAAAATATCTTTCCAGTGGTGTATAAGTCGGTGCAATATTTCTTACATAAAAAAATGCAACCTGTCCACATACAGAATTTAGACAAGCTTTTATTTAGTTTTTTTAACATCCTTTTTTTTCAGAAACGAAATACACGAGCATCAAGTGCTGTAAATGCACCGTCAAAGTGAGTTTTAAACATTTGACCTTCCCCCACATGTTTTTAAAGTCTAAAACGTTTTATTTGTTACTCATGGTGGTTTTTTTGCCTGTTTTCCTTCCCTTCATTAGCCAACAACGATTGGTAAACTTTTCCATTTCTAGGAAATTTCTCAAATATTTCTAAACAAAACAGTTGCATGGTGGTGTAAAACACCCCTGTTAAAAATAGGTTTAATGTTAATATTGCTTCATGACTAGATTTCTTTTCTTCCAGACATTCATCTCAAAGGGATCGAGGAGGAGGAGGAATTAGCATGCTGCCCGACTCACGTCCCAACACCAATCACTCTTACAGGGTAAGAATGAGCCTTTCCATTTTATATCCATTCAGGAGGGTGGATGAACATTTCCAGAGAGTAACCTGAGAAAAATTTCCAGGGGTGTTTTTTCATTTTTCCAAGGGGGTAAAAAGTAATTCTAAAATTTCCAGGGGGTAAAAGACTGATTTCAGTTCGTCCAACCTTATGATTTAGATATGAGAAGAATTTTTCAAATTTAGCCATTTTCCAGGGGTATCCACACATTTCATTTTGACTTAAAAAGGTTCGTTCACCCCCTGTATGGTTTTTTTAATGGAACAGCCCAATGTCTCCCTTTTTAACTTCAACATAATTGCGTCCTAAATGTCAGTCATAATAAAGAACAAACAATTGAACTATTCTCAGTTGTTTGGTTTTCACTAACCCATATTTTTGGTAATCACTCTTGTGATCACCCTAAGAATACCATCAAGAAATAGGTTTCTTCTATTATCTTGTTTTTTCCTCTTGCAACTTCAAATTTTGAAGTTAAGATTCTAAAAGTTTGAAAACGAAGATGAAAAATGAAGAAGAAAACGTGAAGAACGACAAAAATTTTCTTTTCTAAAACTTTGAACTTCGTTGATTTCAAATATGTATTCAGATTCTTATCTTTCTTTTTAATAAAAAGTTAAAACCCTTTGCAATAGGTCCATTATCGCTGATTTTGACCTATTTTGGAGGGCTATAACTTTTAGGTGTTAAACGTTTCTTTTTTTAATCCAACAGAGTGATGTGAGGACGCCCCACCAATTCAACAGACCAGCTTCTCGGTCACGTGACTTTCCGGTCAACAAATTATACGGACAGTCACATCCTCAAACGATTAACGAGAATTCTTATCTTCGAATTTCTTCGCATTTTCGTAACGACCCTCCTAATCAACAGGAGGTTGATGATTTCGTTCTTTGGGGTAGGTTCAATTTTTTTAAATCACTCTTATATGGGTTGTTTCTGTCAAACTTGCTTTTCAGGATAATCGCACGATGAGTTATTTTTTCTTTTTTGGCGCGCCTTCAAAGAGAGCAATTAATCGTTAATTGCATCCTGTAGAGAGCAATTAATCGTTAATCACACTCTTCAATGACGCGCCAATGTTTACAAAATTGATTTTAATGTTTTTCTTACATTTTTTATCGAACGTTTTAATTGCATTCGAAATTCATTATATGAGAAAGAAAATCTTTAGGCAAACAATAAAAGAAAAACATAGAGAGAAGACTTTTAGTGTAATTTACTTTCCTATTGGGGAAAAAGTAGTGAAAAAAATTGTGCGATTAGCTCGTAATCACATAATAACTCGGTCAATTCGAAAATTGCACTCGTGATTTTTTTGTTTCGAATTTTCCTCGTCCTTTCGGAGTCGAAAAATTAATAACAAAGAAATCACTCGTGCAATTATTCTCGAATTGCACTCGTCATCATGTGATTACATATACTATAATCTTTCGGACCCACTCCTCTCACTACAGGGTGAATTAAAGACAATCTTTAAAGTTATATCTAATAAGCTTTCTAAAAGAAGCAGTTACTTTACTTTACTTGATCTTCATAGCACCAAAACCGGGAGGAGATGTTTTTACAAGCTTTTATTTGATTTGGTTGGTCGTTAACCAGTAATAAAACAATTTTGTTACTTTTTTAAAGAACGCGTTATTTTTATTCCTTCAAATGACCAATTATTAAAGTATCTTATAAAAACTCAATCTCATCTGCCAAAACCTTTCTTCAAACCAAAGTTGGATTCGAATAATAGAATGTCGAATTAAGGTCGAATTGAGTGTAGTACATTAATTTAATTGTCTGCATTTTCTTATAATCGTACTCGACAAAGTCGCAGGTCGACAAAAGAAATTTACAGTCTGCATTTTATTTCAACCCAAGCTTCATGGAATATATCAATTTTTCTAATCATTCTATTTTTTATTTATTTTTTATTTAGGACATGGGCCACCACTGATATCACATCAACAACGTCGAGGTAAAACTGCAAATCAAAGGTAGTCCCTTCCCCTCAATGTAATCATAGTTTTTCTAATAATTTATTGAATTTAGTATTTTTTAGGAATATTTTCGTACATTCTGACCTAACTGATATGGAACTTAAGAAGTTGTCGTATAATTTAGATCTTGATGTTATTCAAAAGACTCGCCAAAGCTTAACAAGAGTTTTTAATGTTATTTTTGTCGACGGTTGACATGACAGCCAGAATTCACTGAAACTTTTCCATTTTCCGAAGGTTTGGAAGTTCTTAAGCTGAACCTAAAAGATTTTTGGAATATTTCCTTGATTTAAAACTAAGCAAGAACTTTCAATAATGTTTATATTTTTGTGTAAATAATATTTCATCCTATACATATATTATTACTGTACAGAGGAACTAATTTTTCCACTTTTTATTCAAAAAAGCAATTCTAATTTATTGGACAAAATAAATTTTCAACTCTTTTTGGAGTTCAATGGATTCACTTGGAATTTCATTTTGATTATTTACTAAAACTCGTGACCCCTGATACCTTGAATGGTCTACTACACTAATCAAAATTTTAAATGGTGAAAATAAGAAGCATAAACTAAGGAGTGTTAAAAGCTCCCATATTCCATTGAGAATCCCTTTGTTATCGATTTCTTGATTTAGCCAAAATGTTCTAATTTTAGTCCAAAATTTATGACTCTTTCAGGGAGTCAATATTTGATTTTCTTAACCCTTACTCGTTGCTTTTTAATGATTTTTGTACCCCTTTGGGGACTTTTGAGGGTGTAAATAAGGGACCTTTGTGGCTCGCACATAAGTACCCGACCTATTTTGCCTAAGTATCCCCCGGGCAACTAGGTAAGTTTGTTTCGTTTTTACAAAAAAATTTCAAGATTTTTTTAAGAGCTATGCAAAATTACTGTCAATGTCCTCATGATCAGGCTACATGATCACGAGAATGGTCAATATTCTGAATAATGCTCCATCCCTGAAAAATAAACAGCTAACAAATCTGATTTAAGCTCTGTACTATCCTTGCCGAAGTTTGAAAAATTAACCCTACGTGGGACTGTTTTTAAAAAAAAGTGACCCTGAATCCGTTTATAATTTCTTTCTGTTTTTCATCCATACACTTATGCTGAACAGTTCATTTTTCTTCGAGATGCTTCCATTGGAATGAAAGGTTTATCAGCGATGGTACATTTGTACTTCTTGCCCACCAACTCGACTTCTAATTGGCTACCAACTGGATCGAGGTACTTTGGAACATAAGCGCAACAGACGCTGGTACCAAAGTTATGACTATAGCAACCTGAAGTTGTGTTGCCAACAACCTAATGAAGAAAAACAAGACTTAGGACGCCAGAACCATAGCCCCGAAGGAGTTAGATCTCCTGGATGGGAAATGAAAGCCACTTATAATTCCCATCCAGAACACGCGGCCAGTGTGTTTTTCAAACAAAACTTGTAGGGGCCGGGGGGCCGGGGCGAATTTAAGGACATTTTTTTTGCTTGAGGAAGGTAGAAGATTCCTCCCTAGTCCCTTCAAGGCTTCAAACTCAATGGTCGGAACTACTTTGATTGGCGTTTTCATAAAATTCATAAAATTAAAACCACCATTCATCATAAATATCGTTGCACAGTCTTTATGTAACAAAAACCATCCAACATAAGCAGTGTTCCAGAGAAAGAAGGTTCTCGTAGTCATCTTTCTGCTCTTTCCCTTTGACAAATTCTTCTGTATTAAATCCTAGAGAATTCTAAACAACCAGCCATTCCAAGAACTTCTTGAAGAGTGAAAATGGAATAAAAACACTACATTCTGCAACATTGCGAATAACTCTCTGAACTCTTTAGTTTGGAATGTTTCTAAAGTTACATGTTTTCGAATAATTTGCTTCGAATTGTAGCAAAACATCAGTCATCAGTTCCCACTCTCTCCCCTCCGTTTCCGTCTCCGTTTTTGAGGGAAAAATTCGAGTTTTAGGACCAACGAAGGATTCAAGTTATCAGGTGGGGGTTTTAGATAGTGCTGGGACCTCATTTTTTGGTAGGACCTGGACCCCTCTTGCACACCTATGGAATATTATCTATCACGATGGATGACAACAATTTGTCAAGACATGATGCTGATGCACAATATTTTGGTAGTCAATCAAGAAAAAGCAAATAAAATTCGTGAGCGATTTCATTGGTCAAAAGACATTCGACGTTCGATTGAGAAAAAAGAAGACATTGTATAGTGGGGGGCGTACGGGGGTCACAGACACCGAAATACCGACGCACATTTTTTGGATTACCGTCAACACCGACAGCAAAATTTGGTAAAATCCTTATTTTCGTCACCGCATGGCATGTTTGACACCGAAATACCGTCATTTTTTTCTTCAAACACCGAAACACCGACAGAAGAAAGGGTTAATACCGTCACACCGTCAAACCCGTACGCCCCCCCCCTGTATATTGACGAATGCGCATTCGAATGTTTTGTTCAAGATTCGAATGTTTTAGTTTGAAAAGACAGAAAAGACTGCTCATCCTCTAGCGAAAAGAGTTTCTTAATACAGTATATGAAATCGGTATGAAATACAACAGTCTGAGAGGTCTACGATGCAGACTAAGAAAAGACAAAAAAGGATAAAAATATGAATCGTCGGGGTTGAGAATGAAATATTTAAAAGTAAGTTTTTTGATTTTGATTTTTCTTGAGTTTAGTTTATATGATCAAACACTTTCAAAGGATCCCACTTCACAGTTTGATTTTTCTTTGTAGCTCTTTGATTTAAGTCTCATAGTGTCCTAGTAGGTTGGTTCCCCTCCCTTGAAAATTGAAAAAATACCCCTGCGCCCCCTCCCCCTTTAGTTCTCCTCCCTAAGGTTTATTTTAATAATACTGCTTCTATTCATGTTATCTTGTCCCTAAATACAAAGAAAAAATTTAAATTGTTACTACCTCGAATATAAAACACTATTACATGTTTTTAGCTTGTGACTTTTTGGAGCTATTTTTTCTCCCCCTCCTTTTGATTGTCCCCCCCCCCTAGAATTCTGAAAAAGATTTTGCCCTATTTTTGTCCTTGATTGTACTTGGAGAGTTCTGTTTTTCGTGCTTTTGAAAAACATGCAAAGGGTTTTCAACGGGATAAATGCGTTTAGAAAGCAGTGGTTTTCTCACTATAAGGGCTTGTCCAAATATGGGACCCCCAAATATATCCACCTTCACCATTCAAATTCGAATGTGATCAGAAAAAGCTATCCCTTAATCGAGGTACGCTCGTATGACAGTTTTGCACTGACTTCATACACAAAAAGTTAGTTTTACATGAATAGCCCATTAGCTTAGGGCAGCCTTTCGATTGTTCTCACGACCAGCCAGCGCGGCTATCTATGAACTGAACGGAACATCGGAAGGATTGGAGATTTGAACTGCGAGTTCTAGATTCTAAATTTTTCATGTAATTCTAAGTTACGGGAAGCCTGTTTTTGTTGCGTTTAATCAATTTAATATGATTATCTTAATATAATCTTTATCATTTTAGTGCTTATCCGGGAGGTGACCATGGATCAAGTTGGGACCTTGGTTTGGCCAAACGAGTGATCAGCAGATGCAAAGATCCCAACGAATTCATTCGTATTTACGAAACGTTTGGTGTCGAAGAGGCGAACAAAATACATTCTACAAAAAATTAATCTTTGACATGAAACTGAGCTGCCGCATTCATTGCTGGTTGAGAAAATCAAAAAAACATTCCACACGGACAAAGATCTGAAAGTGTTCCTCAAGATCCATGAAATCTTTGGGCCTGGTGCTGCAAAAGTGTATTTATTAGCGCACGAAGAAAGCGACGGAGACACGAGCGACTCGTCACACGAAGACGACGGCTATCGGACGGCGCATCAACTCCGTCCAAAGTATGACGTTGAGTCAGACACCGAGTCGTCTCAATCTAGCGACCGTACCACGATCTACTCTAGAAACCATTTCCGTTCTTCAAATGGTATTCCCATAGCGAACAGCGCGGCCGCTATAACTGCATGCGCAAGAGGGATTGGTGCTTAGCACGTAAGCTGAAGAGGGAATACCAATTCGAAGACAAGTCAAGTGAAAGCGACGAAGACAATCATGATCGTCAATCTGATTGGCAACATCGGAGAGGGAGTGGAAGTACCTGATTCTCTCTTTCATCGGTACATGTAAGTCGTTACAGTAAACTGTACGGTAGTCTGGGCAGCTCAGCAGCCTTATCAACAAGGAGTGGTTTGGAGACTCCCAGCCTTTACTCTCGGGTATCCTATAGATCGGAACAAACAACTTCTCGGGAGAACTCGTTCGATTCCCGCAAATCTATATGATCAAGCTCGAGCAGTAAGAAAGCCTCGATTAGTACAACTCACTCATTTCGGTCGCTTAACATGGACGGACAACACATGGAGTCTACAAGTACACATGACAGTTCAAAAAAGTGAACGGTTGAGTCAAAGGTATTGTATAGAAATTGTTCATGTTTTATTAAGTTATGTAATTTCCTCCATTATGGAAGCAAACGTTCGAATCAGTAAAGACCCTTAAGCAAATCGAACGTTTGTTTTGACAATGGCGAAAGCTACGTAACTTAACAAAACAGTATTTTCTTCAAATGAAAAACCTGATTGTTCCTTTCAGCTCAGAAAAGCTTTTTTATTTGACCTTACTCACTCACTCGATAATATAAAGATAATGCACATCATCTTCAGGAAGCAAGCGTAAAAGTAAAACTAGAGAATCATTCTCGCTAAAAAAATTCTGTTCAATCATCTAATCTGCTACGCCCAATTTATAATGGACTACTGCTGCGAGAAGAGGCAAAAAGAAATATACTACTTTAATCGTAGAAATTTTCGCGAGACTAATTTTAGCGTTTTAGCGAGTTTTTTAAATAAATCTCGCTAAAACACGCCGAATCGCTAGATCGCTAAAATTTATCCGCGCGAAATTTCTGGTTATATTGCCTTGATACAATGTTTATCAATAGAAAGGGTTTCAGTGCAAAAAATGCTAGAAAACGAATTCAATCAATAATGTAATACGAGTATTCGCTAAAATTTATCCACTCGAAATTTTTTGAAATCGTGATTCGCTAAAATAAATCTAAAAAAAATCAAGATTTTCCTGGCTCGCTAATATACGCTAAAATTAGTCTCGCTAAAATTTATACGATTAAAGTAAGTACCCATATATAGGGAACTTTCCCACATTGTTCTTAAGTTACAGAAAGCTTCAAATCTCTTAAAAATGCAAATACCCCATGAATACATGTTTTTTTTTTCATAACCATATATATTTTTTGAAAGCAGACTCAATTATTTTTAAAGTATACTTTGTGATCAAGCTCAAATTATGCTCGTGATATGCTTATTTTTTACTAAATCCAAGTATGCATATGAAAAATTATATAGGCCCTGATCTAAATCTTATCTCTATCAAAATTACATTTTTCAGCAGCCAATTGCTTAAGAGTTACTCAGAATGCTCCACGTCAACAGCCACCAACAACGAAAACGAAATTGTCGAAACAGATGAATCCGATGAATTCACCGACCGTGAGCCAAATGTACAAGAGCTCGAAACGTTCAATTGTTACATAGCGAATAAACACGGTCGAAATCGCTATGCGATAAACCCCAGGTAACTATTTTTATGATTGTACAAATTGAAGAAGTTCATACCAAAGGGCTTGTTTGTCAACGATTGAAACAACTTTCTCAGTCCATAATAACTGAAAAAGGACCTTTTCTATTTTTGTCCAGGAAACATTTTGAATTGAATACCTGCTAAGTGCGGTGTGCATTTTATTTATAGAGCGTATTGAGGTCTTGCACCCAGAGCCACTTGCATCGCTCTTTTTATTTTACTATGTAATAGACGTGGTAAAATCGTGATCGTTATGTTATACTATTATTGAGCGCTATCAGAATCATAAAACAGCGAACTAAAAGACTGGGTTCGAGGTTTTGCTTGAATGCCCAATTTGTTTCCACGTCCGTTAATTTATGCCCCGAATTTGGGAATTTAAAATTATTAATGTATACTATTGTCGAATGAAGTTAATGAGTTTGTTTTAAAGTTTTAAAAGTTTATGAAGAACAATGTATTGGCTTCTGAATTTAAAATTAAAGCGATCCTCTCTTTGATGCTGTAAACTTCTTTAATTAATCATCCTTATTTTTCGTTTTCAGCAAGCCGCTAAAAGTCCAAGCTTATCTTGATGGCCAGCGATTCTGTGGCCGACGCAGAACAGTTATTCGTGCCAAGAAAACAGTGGTCAAGAAATTCAGAAGCCCTAGTGTGAAGGAGAGTGACAAAGCTATTTCAGTTTATTCATCGCTCTCCTCTCACAGTTCTTTAAAGAGTTGTTCGATTCGGGACTTCGTGAACCGTGATACGCGCACAAAAGGAGTAGCTGATAGTCTGATAACGGTGTCATCAGATTCAGCTGTCTCAGATATATACCAGTCGTCATCAGCAATGTTCACTAGCAGCTAAGAATCCTCGGAATATTCGTCGGGAACGGACGATTATTACCCACTTAGCTCGTTAAGGAAACTAAGCTCTTTTTCTCTGAAAGCAATGTCATATGATGCCTCAACCTTCGCCAGCCAAAGACGATCTCGTAAACGATCTGCTCGCATGAGCACAAACCCGAGCACGGGTTTTGGAGCCAAGCTCCAATAAGCAACATCACGTCTGGATATCCTTAATTTTTCTTTTTGTTATATTTTTCTTCATAATAAATTATTTCTTTATATTCCCTTTTTCTTAAATTAAAGTTTTTCAGAATTATTTCTCAAATCTCGTAGTCGAAAGGGAACGTTATAACATAAGTGAATTTGCTGTCATTTTCAAGTCTGCCAGCAAAAATAAAAACTACCCAACACCGAACACGCTCGTTATCAATGAAATAAGCTGAGTCTACCTGACGGCTTTCCTTTCGATAGCTATATGACCCGGCGAGGATTGGGACTTGAGTACCATAGTCGGATGCTCTACCACTGCACTGTAGTCGCATGTGGTCTAACCCTTGTTTCAAATGCCTTTAAATTATATACCAAAGAATTTCACGTAAATTCCAAAAATGCAATAAAAAACGCAAGCTTCTCTATCAAAACTTATGACTTTTTAAATTACAGCCGGTATTTATTGACTCCTCTGTTAAACATTATTGGCAGCGAACGTGTTAAGATTGCTTATATCTTCAGTTTTTGTTTTTATTTTACGATTTTTTTATTTTAAAAGATATTTTTATCAAGGTAAAGATCCCAATTAGTAGGGAATTGTAACATTAAACACCAAATAAGGTAATCGTATACTAAAACCAGGCTATTTGAGTAATTTAACTAAGCTAAATATATTCCTAAAACTAATACAAAAAGTCTTGACATCAGAAAACAAACCTAATTCTCGGATAATTTTTACCTTTTTCAATTTGATGGAGTCGATACCAGCAGCCCGGGGGGGGGGGGGGGGGGTACTTAGGCAAAATGGGTGCCGGGTATGTGCGAGCCATAAGGGTACCTTTTCTCATTCCTCAAAAGTCTCTCAAAGGGGTACAAATTCAAAAGTTAGTCTCTGAAAGGGTCCCAAAATCACAAAAATCAAAAATTTCTCTCTCAAAGGGTCATGATTTCCAAGAATTTTGACCAAAATTTGGTGAAAATCAAACCAAAATTTGGAAAAAATGGACCAAAAGTTAGGAAAAAGTCTCTCAAAGGGTCCCAAAATCACCAAAATTTTGTCTCTCAAAGGGTCGATTTTCAATTTTCGGCTCGGACATACCCGTCACCTCGCAAACCTGGTACCTCCCCCCCGGGCCAGCAGCATACGGGTTCACATCCATGTTCAATATAATGACACTACTTTACAACAAAGAGCCTGATGGATAATTTTGAAGACTTTGAGCAATTGCACAAGAAATTCGCTCAACTTTTTTTTAATATTTTGACCTTCGAAGCCTTATGTTTTGATATAGTTTGCCCTTATATAAAACCGTACAGTAATTTTTTGCTTTTTTTTCAGAAGAACTAAACAAAAAATCCATATATTCAAGTTCTTGTTTTCCTTTGTAAATCGCATGGACAATAATTGATTTTGTTAGAAAATAGCACACCACAGTGAATCTAAAAATAGTAACAAATCTGAACAAATTTATTTGTTTGCACGTTAATCACCTACAAAATCTTACGGTTTTCCAATCATTCAAAATAAATTGTGCGATTGATATCTGTATATAGTTGAAATAATTATGGCATGTGTTACGCAGAGCGTGGGAGGAGCCCTACTATTATCATCATTTTCGTTTCAGCAAATTGAGTCTCAAAGTCGAAAGCTCGAGGAAAATCTTCAACCTTTTGTAAGCAAGAAACATTGTAGTAGCTTATGGTACAGGCAAGAAACATGAAGCCACTAGTGAAGTAAATGTTACTTCGGATCCAGCGTTTGTATGAAAACCACGCGGACCGTGTAATTGATGTAGAAAATAAATGGCTTCAAATTACATTTGATTACTTGACTATGGGGTAAAATTATCACATTAAAATTTTCTTTCTAGGTGAATATGGGACCATAGTACATATGATGGGACTGAAATTCCAAAATTTTCTCAAAATCCATATTTTTTCCGAATTCCCCCAAAAAGGTACCCTACGAGGGACTGACTTTTTCTATTTCGGTGTTTTTGCGACCCTACCTGCGACTCATGGAGGTGAAAAAAGGTAACTTGATACACAGCGGTGCATCCCCGTACCACTTTTTGCCCAAAGTACCCTCCCCCCGGAAGCTCTTAGATAGAGGTTAAAAAATTTGCCCGTGACTTTCAGACCAAAGTGTTCCAGAGCAAAATTCTTTATCTTGTCCCATATAACAGTCAAGGACTATTGCAAACTAGAAATGCGAGTGTTTAGACTAAATAGGATAAATCATCCTAACTAGGATAAAATCTATATCCTAATTAGGATAAAGGAAGAAAAACTTGATTTATTGAATACACTTTAAGATCTGCGTCGAGATTTGCATGAATTTAAGTAATTTAGAACCAGCAAAGTATGCTTGTATATAATATATATTGCTTTTTAAAGAAAATTTTAAATAGAGATCTTGATAAACAATATAGAGATATAACACAGCGCTCTCTATATTTGTTTCAAGTAGAATAAACACTTTTGCCACTTTCATTCACTCAAGCTAGTTTTAAAGATCTTTATTTTTTTATGACGGGAAAAGCGCGTAACACATAAAATATCATGTACTATTCCTCCTAATTAAGCTATTTTATCTTAGTTAGGATAAATGTTTTCTATTTTCTTACTCCGCGCTAATGTAATGTAATAAGAAGTTCATATTTGGTTAAAGTTAACCTTATTTATGTGCATAATTGATTAAGAGAGTAAAGAAGACGCGGATCTGTATCATTCTTCCAATATCTTAGTTTGAATTTTTCACATAACATAGCTTAACTAGGATAAATTATCCTAGCTAGGATAAATATTCTAGCCTATTTAGGATAAAAAGCCTAATTAGGATAATTTATCCTAGTTTGCAATAGTCCTTGACTGTATAATAATAAAATAATGACCCTACTTGGGCCGGGCTTGGGCCTACGCACGTACGCACACGTACGCATCCAATAAAGTATAAGCCCGAAAGGGTAGAAGTCAATCTCCTTGGTAGGATTTGAAGCCAACAAATCCTACCAAAGTTGCGCGGCCTTGAGCGGCTCGCCTGGTTTTTACACAAATGACAGATTGAAACTAAAATTTACCGCTAAATTTCGAAAAAAATATTAATCGAAAACAAAGGAATTGCTAGATTCAATCTGTCGTCAAAAATGCGGCGCATTTTTTAAGGCTTCACTTTTTCTTACCTGAGAAAGGTTAGAGATTGAACTCTAGCCCTTCGGGCTTTAAACTCAATGTACGCATCACACTCTGCACACTGCCAACGTCTGGGCCACAGATCTCTAAAGCCCGAAGGGCTAGATTTGCGGCTTTTATCGAAAAGTGAAGCCTAGGTTTGGAAGGATTTCCTACCAAAGTCACGCGACTAAAATATGCAATTTCACCTGTTTGAGAGATGTGAAATAGTGTTTGCCGCCCACTTTTTTAGATCTCGCGCTCCGAAAACAATTAAAATGCTAGATCCTATCCATCGGGACAAAATTTAAAAAGTCAAATTTTTGCTTCACTTTTTTTTGCTGGAGAAAGCTTAAAGTTGCCTACTTTAATCTAATTAAAATCTAGCTCTTCGGGCTTTACAGATATCTGGAGGTGGAATGAATACTGAAAAGTGTGTAGGGTCTTAGCCTCTTTGAAAAAAAGCCCATTTAGATAGGGCTTTGTTGCAGCGTAAACAAAATTTTAAAACTTTTGTACTATCTATCAATCAGCGATTTACGGCTTTTGAGTCTTTATTTTAACCCCGTAAAACATCATTTTGCAAGATAGAAACCGAACTTTCATTTTGGCGGGAACATCATGGCTGGCTGACTACATGCTGACATATCTACATGCTGATATTTTTTTCAATTCAAGTCCTCCACTTCTGATTTCATTGAGCAGACCACCAGTAAGAGTAAGATTCAATTTCTTGTAAGACATCAAACTTGAGATTAAGAGCCTTAGATACGTTTCAGAACGCCCTAAGATGTTTTCTGGATTTTTTACACCAGTGACATGACCAGTCAGCAGAAGGGCAGAGGCAGACACACAGAATTGTAATTGTGTGTGTTTTCCAGGCGGTGTCAATCGAACTGTTCGATTATCGAACTAATCGAACTTCATCGAACCCTATCGAACGATAGCTGTTCGATTACCGAACCCAATCGAACACCTATCGAACCGGGAAAACTTTCGTAACGTTCGATGACTGTTCAATTATAATGATTATAGTTTGATCAGTTCGTTTAAGATCAATGAAGTTCGATTAAGATCGATGAAGTTCAATTAAATCGATTTATTACCTTGCCGCAGAATAGACCTTTTCGCCTTTGCGTCCGCCATATTGAATTGTATGCAAAAATACAGGAACGAAAATGCCGTGGTTGGATTTAGTTGGAATGTATGCAAAACATATGCAAGTTTACACAAAGATTAAAAAGACAACAAAGCATCTTATAAATAAATATTATAATCATTAGAACAATAAAAGATGGAATTTCTTAATCCAAAAGGAAATATTTACAGAACAACAAAAGCCTTTTAGGAATTTGTTCTTAAAGACATTGCATATTCTGTTTTCATGCCATTAAGAAATTCCACGAAGACGGAGTACACACATCAAACTTTCAAAACACGCAAACTGAAAGCAGTAATTATGACGTCACACTTTATCAATGTTTTGATTTGATCATTTGGCGGCTCTATTCCCAGGAGAGCAGCCAACACTCCATCTAAATTTTCTGCCTTTCACCTGAACATTGCCTCACTCTCAAAACATTTTGACGACCTTGAAGATTTGCTTGCCCTCCTCAATTTTAAATTTAGTGTCATAGGGATTTCAGAAACCAAAAGCCTTGTTGACACCGAAACAGAAAGTCCTCTCGAAAAAAAAGAGGACTTTGCTATACCAGGTTACGAAAAATTTTTTACACCAACTGAATCTTCTAAAGGTGGAGTAGCCTTATATATTTCACACTCTCTCTCTTACAAACCTAGGACAGACCTAGACCAAGTTTGCTATTCTTCGTGTAGTCTTGAATCATGCTTTGCTGAAATTATCCTACCAAACAGTACCAATATCATTGTTGGTACTATATATCGCCATCCAAAAATGGTTGGCTTCAATCAAGATTTTCTAAAACCTCTGCTTAATAAAATTTCTTCTGAGAAAAAGCAACTCCTCCTTCTTGAGACTTCAATCTTAATCTCTTAAAATGCGAGGATGATTCAGAAATAATGTCCTTCATGGATATCCTCGATTCTAATCTTATACTTCCACAGATCCTTTTACCAACAAGAATAACTGAGGACTCAAGGACTCTCATTGATAATATTATTTCTAGCCCATCTGATAATGGAACTGTATCTGGCAACATATGCTTTTCCATATCAGATCATCTCCCCCAGTTTTGTCTCTTTCCATCATTTGAAGGTAAGTTTCCCGGTGAAGATAATACTTTTTTTCAGCAAGACTGGTCTCGTTTCAACCGAGAAGAATTTATTCTGGATTTTCTTGAAGTTGATTGGGACACCCTTTTTTTGAGATTTGGTCATAATCCAGACTCCTGTTTCAATATTTTTAACGACAAAATGAAAGTACTTGTAGAGAGACATCTACCCACAGTCAAACTTACCAAATGTCAAGTTAGATCAAAAACAAAACCATGGATAACGCCAGGAATTTTGAAGTCAATCAAAAAACGTGACCACTACCAAACAAAACACGCTAAGGCTAAAACTAAGGAGTCCAAAGATCGACTCTATGAATTATATCGTAGATATCGAAATATGATAGTCACTTTGACTAGGCGTAGTAAAAAAAACCACTACATCAGATATTTTGATTTCCATTCTAAAAACTCTAGAAAAGTCTGGTCTGGTGTTCGCGATATAATCTCAACAAGGGCTAACTCAGAATCACCCATTTCAATCATCACAGGTGACTCTTTGACATCAGATCCTGAGAAAGTAGCCAATTCCTTCAATGATTTTTTCACTACTATAGCTGATTCTATTCGTGAAAAAATGCCGCCTTCTTACAATCACTTCAGCAGTTTCATGAAAGATCCAAATCTGCATTCCATCCTCTTAGCACCAACCACTCATCAAGAAATTGCGAAGGTGATTGGCTCTTTCTCAATAAATAAAGCAAGTGGTCCTCATAGTATTCCTATAAAAATCCTTAAACTTTTAAGACTTGATATTTCTGTGCCAATATCGATGCTGATAAACTACTCCTTTCTCAGTGGTATTTTTCCCTCTACTCTCAAAATATCTAAAGTTGTGCCTGTCTTCAAACACAAAGGTTCTCCCCTTGAAGTCTCTAATTATAGGCCAATTTCACTTTTATCTAACATTGAAAAAATTTTTGAGAAAGTGATGTATTCACGTCTCTCTGATTTTCTTGAAAACCATAATCAAATCTACTCTCGACAATTTGGTTTTCGTGACAATTTGGTTTTCGTAAGGCTCACTCTACTGAGCATACTCTAATTAATATTGTCGAACGTATCCGAAACTATCTTGATAATGGTGGGTTTGCCTGTGGTGTATTTGTCGATCTACAAAAGGCTTTCGACACAGTTGATCACGAAATCTTACTTGAAAAACTTGATCACTACGGAGTCAGAGGCATTGTTAATGACTGGTTCCGATCTTACCTCACTAACCGCTCCCAGTATGTTTCTCTTGCAGGCTCAAATTCCCTTTTAAAATCTATTAATCATGGAGTTCCTCAGGGTTCAGTCTTGGGTCCTCTGCTGTTCTTGTTGTATATAAACGATCTTCACCGCTGTATAAGAACCTCTGAAACATATCATTTTGCTGATGATACTCATTTACTAAATTTTTCAAAAACTGTATGGAGTCTTTGTGGGAGGGTTAATGCTGATCTCAGAGTTTTAGTCAGCTGGCTTAATGCCAACAAAATTTCTTTGAATGCTAGCAAAACTGAGTTTGTTATTTTTCGTTCCCCTTGGAGACAGATGGACTGTATTCCAAGAATTAAGCTCTGCGGGAAAATTCTATCACCAAGTAAGAGTGTGAAGTATTTGGGTGTTCACCTTGACAATCATCTAAACTGGAAGGTTCATACTTCTTTCGTTGCAGCTACATTGAGAAGGGCAAATGGGGCAATATCCAAACTTCGTCACTATGTTCCAATTAACATCCTTCTAAACATTTATCATGCAATTTTTGCTTCTCATGTTCGCTATGCTAGTCAACTCTGGGGACTGTGTGACAATACTGTCACACATAGAATTCTTACTCTTCAAAACACTGCACTAAGACTCATGACCTTTAGTGAACCAAGAACTTCTGCCACTCCCCTGTTTGCTGAGCTTAAATTACTCAAAATCTTTGATCAGGTGAAAGTAATGAATATCTTATTTATTCAAAAATATCTCCAGGGTAATCTTCCATCTGATGTCCTATCAACACTTAATTTTGATGAAATTGATCACAAAACTGGCACCAGGAGCAAAGCTATTAAACTACTAAAACTTTCAACGGTCAAAACCACAAATTTTGGACTTAACTCTTTCTCTCGTCTTTCGTCAAAACAATGGAATGAGTTACTAATAAATCATCCTGACACTGATCTTCACAACCTTGATACTGATGAACTAAAATCTTTAGCTACAAAATTCTATTTAGACAAATACAAAGCTGAAGACGAATAATCTTTGTGTGTGTGTGTGTGTGCGTAATTGTGTGTGCATGAACTTAGTGTGTTTCCCCAGGGTGGGAGGGGGTGGGTTGTGTAACAGGAAGAACTTTATAGATAAAACACTCAAAGAAATTTCATAAAATAAAAGTAAAAATATTTCTTATATTCATTATTTTGTGTCACTATTAATATTATGATATGATAATCGTTTATTCATTTTTTCTTTAGTTCTGAAATAATTTTTTCATTTTCTTCTAGGTTCCCCATTGTATTAGAGAAATCTATTTTTTTTTTTTGTAAGGGGTTATCCTGCTGTGTTGCAGCGAAAATATATTCAATTCAATTCAATTCAGAATAATTTGCCGTCAGCCGAATAAGGATTGTTTTTTACCTTCGCGGGTGATTTTTCAGTTTGAGATTCTGTCTAATGTTATGGTCTTTTGAAGTGCTTGTTCTAAGAGATGAGTGAATATAATTGTTTTTAGTTTTCAAGAGAAGCAAATTTAATCTTTCTTCTACAAGATTACACTTAATATAATGCCAATTATGCATGTAAGTAAGTTTTTATTTAATACTTTCTTTTTGCATATGTTTTGCATACTTTCTAGGGGAATTTCACCACGGCAATTCGGCAACCATAATTTTTGCATACAATTCAATATGGCGGACGCAAAGGCGAAAAGGTCTATTTTTTATTTATATTCCGAGGGCGTATTGGCGGCCGTCCACGGGCCATTCTTACGGGCCATCCTATATTTATCCCATCGGATGGGACAAGCTGGAGCTTTTACAGGCTCTTTGGTCGTTAATTTGTAGAAAAAAGATTTTAATTTTTATTACTTTCTTTAAAGAAAGTGTCATCTCTATTATTTCAAATGAACAATAATGAGTGAAGCATACGGTGCCTGTGTTTTGATTAAACAACCTCGTAATTTTCTGAAAGGTAAAGAAAAGTAGAATCAATCCGACACAATCATCGAACCACATCGAACTTTCATCGAACCACATCGAACTTAGATCGAACTCATTGAACATCAATCGAACTTCATCGAACAAAGAACCCTCATCGAACTAAATCGAACTTATTAAGAAATTTTCGTAAAGTTCGATAGCTGTTCGATCGGGTTCGGTAATCGAACAGCTATCGGTCGATTTTGTTCGATAAAGTTTGATGGTTCGATAATGAAAATTGGTTCGATAGGGTTCGGTTGACAGCGCCTGGTGTTCTTCATTTTGATGTAAATCAGACATGTGTGAGTCATGTGTGCTAGACAGTTTGCCAGAACTTTGGGAGTTTTGTGATAACTTTTGTTGCTGGATGCAGCCATTCCTCTAAAAGTAAGGGTGCTTCTCGTACCTGTTTGTGAGGCAAGTTCTTTTTTCAAGTCAAAAAAAAATTAGTTTGAGGAGTGAAGCCCTATTGATTTTAAAGCACTAGGTCGTTCTTCGATTTTGAGGCAACTGATACTTCCACAACAGCAAAACGTTCAACAGTGTGGGAGATCTTTATTGCATCTTTTAAACAATTATTTTGATTTTCGTTACAGCAGTTGTAGAGCTAGGTTTTGAAGCAGGAAGATATGTTGTGTATTATGGTTTGAGAATTTTGTTTTGAGTGAAGAGGCATGAGAGTTTTTTTTAGTGCTTCTATTACAGTTTTGGATTCCATATTTGAAAGACAGTTATGTTAGTCACACTAGCCTGGATATCCAAGCTCAAATTTTTAGAAAAAATAAGTTTTACCTCAGCCAGACTAAGTTCTAAAATTATAGAGCTTGGTTCACCTAGAAATCAGGTGAACCCCTGTTGACAGATTTTCCTGCATGAATCCCATGGCTGCAAATAAATATATGCACATAATGACATGCACAATTTCAAGATGGTACCCCAGCAGTGATAAATCAATTTAGAATGGCAGCCTTGACCATAAAATATAGACAGTGTGGTGGAAAGTCTGTTAGACAGAAAGTGCAAAGTGAATCTTGAAGAAAAAAAATTATCAAAACAAAACTTCCAACCCAAAACAGCACTACAAAATTGGCAAACATAAAAGAAGAATTGAAGCAAAATAAAGATATACCTTTAGTTCTTTACACGGTGCAACCATGTCATTAAGAAAATTAAAAAAAGATATCTAAGCAAGTATGAAAAGAAAACAACCAGAACATCTAAAAATTCCCATGTTTTTTTCTTCCCACTTCTTCCCTACCATTATTGTTATTTTTATTTGGATGCGTGGTCAAACACCCAAGGGAGATAATTAGGCATTCTATTGTTATTTTCTTTGAAGAAGAAAAATCAGGGTGATTTGCAAAGCAGCATACACGCCTTGCTGATCGCCAGCGCGATCCATCCAAATACTTAGGCGGACACTTCAAGGTCGGCTCGCATAATTTCTTATATGCGCGCCACCATTCAGATCTTTGATTCGCTTGGACCCAACCAATCAGAATATCCGCATAATCATCCTCAGATTAGAATGCAGACGATCTATGTAAACCAGACCGTAAACATAAGAAATATCAAAATCAAAAAAAAGTTTACGGGCTGGATGTCCAGGCTATAGTCACACTAGCTGAAACGCGTATTGAAGATTAATGCTGCGAAAGCTCTTATTGTTTACTTCACTGTTGTGTTATAAGCAAAAGAATGTGCTGCAACACTTCTAAACACTGCTGTTCCCCCAGGCAAAATCATTGATTCTTTAGAGGTCACAAAATTTCTGAGTACAGATGTCGAAAAAAAAAATCAAAATGGCTGCAGAGCGAACACTGACAAAAACAAAAAATCTGGAGTTTTCAATCGCCTATTACAGCAGAATAAGACATTATTATTATTAGAAATGCATTAAAATAAAAAGTAAACAAACCTTAAACCTTTTGTCTTTCAAAATAAAGAAAATATTCTACTGTAGCTTTAGTAATGTTTACATTCAAAAATAGATTTTCCACTAGACCTTCTACAACCACCACAAGCAAGGTTTAAAAAAATGTGGGTCCAGTTCCCTGGAAAGAGTATGATTACACTCCCAAATGACTTTTTTTTACAATAACATTTGTCTTCTCACAAATCCAAAAATATAGGTTATTATAAAACCAACAAGAGAGTCAACTTTCTTTACAACAAACCGTCAAATCAAACTCTATAAAGATCAATCATGTAAATGTCACTTGTTTTCGTATATTTGGATAATATTAAAACCTTTTTGTATATATTTGGTTCCTCAAAACCATTTCCCTTTCCTGCAGCAGGCAGTTCATGTTGACCCAGGTTTTTTTTGCGCGGTAATCTAGAAAGGCCTTTAGTGCGTTAAAAAACAAATGATTTCATTGGTTTAAAAAAAGTCAAAACATCAAGCTATATCACATGAATCAGAATCATGATTAGATTGAACGGGAGCCGTGGTCGGTCATACCTCATATGATGATTTCCCGCGTTTTAATTTGGCAAAGTTTAGTAAATTCGACCACGTATCAATATTTTTTTTTTTTAAAGCAGGTATATTATGTAGAATGATTGGCTGTAACAGTAGTGTAAAGGGATTCATGAAAAAATAAACAGGCACTGAAATTAACCTTTTCAAAAAGTATGAGAAATTACCTAAGTTTTGAGCCATAGTTGAAAAGATTTGACCCGAACTAACCTCAAAAACTAATTTGAAGAACAACTTCCCAAGAAAAAGATCTACAGAGGAGAAGACATCCACCTAGATCCCGCATCATCTGATAGGCTATTTCCCAGAAATTTTGCCAGACCTCAAACACTGACCCATTTTGCCAGCCAAATTATTGGACCTACCTCCGGGTACCCCGGTGGAGGTCCTATAAATTAACCTGTGTCCGTCCGTTTGTTCGTTCGTCCGTTTGTTCGTTCGTCCGTCTGTTACCAGCTTTTCTCGAGATTGGCTCATTAGTTTTTTCTGATTTTTGGCGCAAAGATGCAAAATGATGATTCCTAAAAAGTGACGGAGCCCAATTTTCAAAAAAAAAATTTTCCCCCCCGAAAATGCCAGAAAAACTGTTTTATCATTACTTTTTTTCTGATTTTTTGCTCAAAGATGCGTATTAACAATACCCAAAACATGGTCGAGTCCGATTTTTGAGAAAAAATTTTTTCCGGCCGAAAATGGCGAAAACATGCTGGAAATCGCTGTTTTTCTAGATTTTCATTGGACTTTTTCCTTATAATTGGTTGTTTTTTCATTCAAAAACATTATTAATAGCAATGCCCACCATCAAGCATGTTTCAATTTTCAGTAGAATTGATTTTTGAAGCAGGAACTATTTAAAAAAATCGCCGGAACAACCTTTTTTCGCCAGAAAGACAGCATTTCTTGAATTTCTCGTGCTGTACTTAATATTTTTTTTGCGCCCAGAACTTTCTATTTATTTTTTCCCTACAACCTTTCCCTCTCCCCCCATCAAAAATCAATGATGAATTTATTGCGTTATGCATTTTTGCTAAACGCTATATTTTCTGACTGATTTTTTTCATTTTTATCCTCGCATTACTATCTAACTTTCATCATCAGGTAGGTCCATTCAGCATCTAGCTTGTTTTTAGTTTAGCATGTCATCAAGGTCTAACAAATCAAAGCGCTATTTTGGACAAATTTTGGTTGGTTCGTTAGGTGGCTGATGCCCTTTTTATTTTGTTTCTAACTTTCAATTTTAATTTAAAAGCCATATTATTGAAGAACCAGACAGGTGGTATTAGTATGAAATTTATTTGCCTTCATTTTTGGATATTTGATAGACAAAAGTGAAAAACTAAGATTCCCAAAATTTTGGGTCCTAAAAATCGATAATGGCAGCTTGGGGGCTGTTTGAATTTTTCAGCTTTTTTTGCCAAGTGTAGAAGTCTGATTTTGAGAGAAAATATTTCAAGTTGCAACTAAGGTCACATGGGTTTCTTTTAATCTCAGATCATTCTGTCTTTATATATTTAAGAAGTGTAGTGAAGGATAGGAACTCCTCAAAAACAAAGGGGTACCTAAATTCTTTCATCCATATCTGCCAGGGGGGGGGGTACAGCCGCAGGGTACTAACCCATAGCCGGGTGGTAGTGTCTAATTTGGAAATTCAAAAAAGTTAGTACCCGGTACTAATTTTGGGGTGGGGTGGGTATATCTCCAATTTTAAGTTAGTACCCGGTACCAATTTTAGGGTGGGGTGGGTATCATTTCAATTTTTCTTCAAGTACTCAGGCCCTGAATATGGTACATTTGTTTAATTTTTTGTCTTCAACTTTCAGGATTTTGATGAGAAAAGATTTCCTTGTTATGGCTGACAGTATCTGACAGTATTGAAAAGTTCCCCCTTCCAATTGAAGGTACTTTCCCTGCTTATCAAGTATGTAGGGAAGTTTGGAGGTTGTTAGTTTCAATAGTTTTCCGAAAAAAGAAATTATATGTTTCTATTAATAAAGAATTATTTTATTCAAATTCATGGGTACTTTCCCTACTTTCTAAGAGGAGAATTTTATGACCACTAAGTTATACAAATATTGAAATAGCTAATGTAAAGAAAGCTATTGTTCAAAATCAGTAATGTTTTAATTAGTGAGAAGGATAGTTCGTCTTTGACATCTCAAGTTAGAACGAGGTATATGTTTCTCATTGCCTTCTGATGAAAAGAATTACAAGCTGTTGCATCCAAAGTGATACAATCTGTCTTTTAAACAATAAAATTCTTATACAAACTGATGATTCTTACAGCCTGGTTTTTGTTAGAGGGGTTAGTTTATTTTAGTCTATTGCAGTTTATATACCCTATAGCTTATTTCTGTTTATATTTGTTTGTTTGTTTGTCTGTTTATGACAATTAAGACGGAGGCAGGTCAACTAAGCAAAGCCAACCAGAGCCAACAATGTAACTTTTTTCTATTTCAACTTCTTTCATAAGATTGACACAGTTTTGAATAATTTGAAAAAATAAGGAAATCCATCCAATCCAAGCTTTCATACTATTCTTCACTTTTTATCAACTTGATTTTTACTTCTTCTGATAGATATATACTTTTATTGCCGTTATTACAGCTATATAATATTTTACTTTTGCCAAGGAATTTCCTTGTTATACCTTTGTAATTAAAAGTTGTGTTTGATTTAAAGAACTTTTAAGAGGATCTGAGTTAAAAACATGGTATACAAGTCATAATAACAACAAAGATCTGCTTTTGCTGGCTTTTGAAAGATTGGGACCATGTTTGGCAAGTTTTAAGGGTGGTGTCTCCTATTTTCCTTGGTAATTTTAAAGCCGGTACTCGGTACTAAAAAGGGGGTGGGGGTCCCTTTTCCTTAAAAAAAAGTAAGTACTCGGTACTAAAAGGGGGGTGGGGGTCCCTTTTTCCTTAAGAAAAAGTAAGTACCCGGTACTAAAAAGGGGGTGGTGGTACCTAAGACAATTTTTTCTTAAAAATCAGGTTAGTACCCTATGGGTTAGTACCCTGCGGCTGTACCCCCCCCCTGTATCTGCTGTCAAAATTTCCATTATAGGATTTCCGGATTTTTCCGAAAATTTCCCGGATCTTGGGTTTTAAAATCCTCCAGTTTCATGAATGCCTGCAGCCTAGAAATCTACCAACTTAATTTTGAGTTTTGAAAATCCTTGAGATTAGCTAACAATAATTTTTGCATACTTACAGCTTTTCTCTTTGATCTTTTATTGCTTTATTTTGTTGATTTCTTGTGTCATCAATGATTTGAGACTCATTTTTTAGAATTAAAAACACTATTCTGTCCAAATTGGCAAGCACGGTAAGGCTGCTTTTTGTCCTTTTTTGAATTAGTTTTGATAGAGGATATACCTTTTAGGTGAATGTGTAAATCATTACAGCAAACATTACTTGCAAGTGGTATTAATTATTTTTTCCTTAGGCAACATCTGTCATCACTTTACTACAAATGTATACCTATAAGAATTGCAAAGCGTTCCAGGCAAGTAACTCCATGCGCAAGTAGCAAGCTAAAAAGTTTATAGATCCTTGCACTAAATTCACAAATTAGGAAAAAAAGTATTGCATCCACTCAATGAGAAGACTGAAAAGACCAGAAATCCCCAGTTAAAGTATGGATCAATCCTTTCTCACTCCAAATTGAATTTCAGAAAATTTCAAAATTCAATTGGTAAAATGTTTTAAAAAGAGGCACCGAGGCAGGAAAATAGTAAAAAAAGAAGAGGCTAAATTGAAAAAAGGACCATTTTATTGTGACATTCTAAATCATTAGCCATAGATCTTATGCAATAGACAACATACTGCGCCTTTATAAAATAAAGGTTGAGGAGTCCAGTTAAAACGCAGAGCTGATCTGTAGCATAAATCAAATGGAAACAAAAAATTATCTAACAAGCTCTGTTGCATTTTTATGTATCTCCACCTGCATACAGCTCAAAAACAAGAAAAGTTTGTTCATAAAGGGCAATATTAAAACTTCAAAATAAGAAATATAAACAATATGAAACGATTGACACTTTTGCATAGTTGACAAAATACCATGCTTTTCCATGTTTCACAGCAGAAGTATAGTGATCTGTGAACGAAGTATTACAGGGATGATGAATAGCTACTTGAAGGAAAAAGGAAGATATGACGTAGCCTAGGTAAAATAGCGTCTCTGATTCTATTCCAGTTCCATTCACTTTGAATTCCCATTCTTATCTCTATGCAGCTTTACCGCCAATTTTGGGCAAGAACAAGCAAATTTGGAATAGTGTATATGATTATCAAAGTCAAGACTGATCACAGTGATCAATTAAAAGTGTTAATTAAATGTTGATGGACCTCGATCGAAGAAAATCGAAGTGATTAGTTAACCCTTTCCGGACGCATGATTTCACGGCTATATGACGCAAACAAAAATTTCATTTTTGACTGGCTTCACTAAAATTGCAATAGAAAGTGATTGATAAAAGATATCACGATAAGTAATACCTCATTTATTTCACATGTAATAAGGCTTTGAAATACCAAAAAAAAAATTTTTTTGAAATATGGCTGACACCTGGTCATGTGACCGAAAAATCGGCAGATTTTTTTTTGGAACAGCAAAATTTTTGACTTTGAATAAAGAAATAGAGTACAAGGCATTTGCTTTACGTCTTGAACTTTGATTATGATTTAGAGAATTGAATTATTGACCGGGTAAAAAAAATTTCATGTCATAAACTTTCCTAGAATCTAAGTAAAGTGATTTTTTGTCCAAATTTTTGAGCAATTTTTCCCTTATATATTTAGCCTGAGTAAATTTACAACAAACATTGAAAATTTATAATTCTAGTTGTAAACAAGATATCGAAAAGCAGTTTTTTGCAGGTTACGGGAAATTTATCTCATAATCATTATTCAAAACCATGTTATTGTATTTTGGCGCGAAAACAGTTAAAATCTTTTACAAAGCTATGGGCCACCCAGTGGCCCGTGCATCATATAGGAACACGATTCATGGGCCACCCTGTGGCCCGTGCATCCGGATAAGGGTTAAATAAATTTAGTAATTATGCTTTTCTTCTATCACACTGTCATTTTTATTGATTGGTTGCATATAAAGCATAAGTCTTTGATAACACCTCTGGCCCATAGCCCCGGTGAAACTTTTTTTCCTACACTGGGTATGAAAGTTTCTATTGAAATCCCAATTTGGATAGAAATTCTACTGTTCCCAGCTCAATAAATCAAGTGGAGTAATGGTTATGTGCAATTTTTTCTGTTGAATTTCAAAATAGGGATTAAGTAAAGTATATTTGCCCAGTGGGACTGAAATTGTCAGGTCTTTTTTCCAACAGGGCCAATTTTTTTGCCAAATTTTCCGGGGGTCCTACTGGGTCTGTGACACAGGGGTGTTTTGGTAAAATTTAATTATAGCTTACGCAATATTTTGTATATTTTTGCCATATGATCCACCCCCCCCAGAGATTTGGGGGTACCTAAAAAAAAAAGTGTTAAAAAAGCCAGGTACCTGGAAGTATTCTTAAATTTAGGGGGTACCTGATATGTTTGGGGGTACCTGCATTTTCATTAGTTCAGGTGGGGGCTGTTGTTTTTGTATGAAGTCATCACCCTTGAATTCCTTGAAACCCTTGTAACACCCTTGAAAAGTCAATGTTATTTTGGGTACCCTGGAAATGCAAGATTTATACCCTTGAAACCCTTGAAATGCCTAATTTTGTGGCCATTTTCAGCCATTTTAACTTTCAGAAATACAAAATTTTTCCCATTGCGTGGGATAAAAACATTGCAGTGACTTAAAAATGAGAAAACATACTTTTGGAACCCCTGAGACTCAAGTGGATATTCCACGCTCATTCTTAGGGGGTTTACCTTTTAACCCGTTAAGTGCCACTGGAATTATATGAGATTGGCAGGTCTGGGTGATAGAATGGGTGGTTGTAAAATTATCAATTATCAGCCAATTTAAGGGCCCTCCTTTACACAAAAATTGAAAATTCGACTTTTCTCCTTTTGTCGACATATTTCCTTGAAATCTTTGAAAACTAGCAAAGATCAACAAAAAACCCTAGAAACCCTTGAAAGTTTGTGGTATATAAAAATCTCTTGAAACCCTGGAAAATTATAGTAAAAAATGACACCCTTGAATTTGTTGAAAAAGAAGTGCTGGCCGCCATGGAAGTATTTTCCCAGGAATGACAAAAGAGCAAAAAATCCCTTTTTGTATTTTTAACAATAAAAAATTAAAAAGGGGGTAATTTTTGGGGTACCAAAATGATTGGGGGTACCCATAGTTCGCACCCCCCCCCTTTATAAAGGGGGGGGGTAGCGATGTTCAGAAAATCTCAGAAAGGGGGGGTAAGAGAATTTTTTCTAGAAAGGGGGAAGTTTCAGAAAGGGGGGGTTCATCTAGAAAGGGGGGGGGGTAAGATGTCAGTGGTATGTTTTTTTTGTGTTTTCCCAAATTAGAAGTTTTATTTTTAATTTTCAATGCAACGTCTAATGTAACGTTTAATTTACAATGCAATTATTTGCTTATTTACACTGAATGTTCTTGCTTTTTGACCGGTAGAATTATGGTAGGATTTTAAAATTTTGAGGGGGGTAGCATCAAATTTTAAAAGGGGGAAGAACCTAGGGTAGGGGGGGGGTAGCTCTAGGGTAGGGGTGACCCCCTTCCGAACTATGGTACCTAAATTTTTTGGGGATACCTGAACCCTGGAGGACCCTATGTTTGCATATTTTGTATATTTTTGTATGTGCCTTCTGATATTGGAACGCATGCAATCTCACAACTATTTGCAAATCTGACTTGCAATTCAAGAAAGTGCTCTATACCATCGGTAGAGCGATATATCAGTCTATATATCTCTATATCTCAGTCGATATATCAGTCGATATATCAGTCAGATATATCTGACAACTATGTATCGCTTTGAACCACTATCAATTCATTTAGAAGCTAGCAATATGTTTTAAGTATTCTGAAGGAAAGCTGAAACACCTTTGTAATCAAGCCTGTCAATCACAGGCAACAAGTGCTTGTATCTAAAAAAAATCAGGTTGCATTCATGAATTATTATGTTTTTATACCCTGTGTTGAGAATATTATGAGAATTTGTTCTTTGGCGTCCTAAATCCTTTGGTAATTTTAGTGATATCAGGGCTTTGTACTCAAAATAGACGTCATCTTTTAAAAAAAGTCCAAAACTTTCTGATTTACTATACGTTTATACTGAAGGTCGCTAGCATTTGCAGTATATGACAATTTACTTTTGACAATATTTTTGACACCTTTGTTGTATAACACCAATGTTCTATTATGGAGAACATCTTTGAAGTTACATTGCTTTTTCTTTTCAGTACAGTATCCGCTAAAAATAAAATATTGTTTGCTATTTTATGTCTCACATTCAATTGGATGACCCGAGGAGACAAATTAACTATTCTCTTTTTAAATTGATCATTTTTTTCTTCACTATCAAATGATACTGTACTTAAACCCAGCTTTATCAATTAATCATTTTGTTTCTATTCTTTTTTCACACAGGCGAAAAAGAAAGTTTAAAAAAGGAAAATAATATTTCATCATTATATTGACAAGATAAAAATCTTTCAACTATACACACTTTTTTAAATGTTTTTATTAACATACTTTTAATGTTTTCTTCGTTTGATCTTAATATTTTGCAAGAATCTGTTTTCGATATACTGATTGATTCTGGATTGTTTCAGTGCACATTTTTTATATTCCATGGTTACCAATACCTGATATGAACTTTTGTTTTAATAATGAATGACTGTTTATTTCACTGTTTATTTCACAGGAGGTCAATGACCATTATACTATATTTCAAGGACATCTAGAGACGCACAAACTATGGTTTATCTTTGAAAAGTAAGTAAAATATCGCATGCCTTCTAAGGAGGTTTTTTCATTTTTCTCAGAAGCTTATTTCTAAACATTATAGATTTTCCAATTTTTTATCACCCAGTTTTTTACAAACATACATTTTTTACAGCACGCTTTTCTATAAGAATAGTTTCGTTAGAGTCGTTAGAGATTTTGGCTCAATTTCGATCAAAGCTTAACGAACGAACATGTTTAAAGAGTAGATAGACACTAAAAAGCAAATTTAAAGACTCTTTGGGATTTTTTTCCAGCTCGAAATTCATAAGTACGAATATTTGTGTTCAGTCAAAATATACTGGCTCTTTCTTATAAAAAATCGTGTTAAAAGAACTGATGCTATCTTGAGCCTTAGAAAAGAGGGCACAATCTTTCTTTTTAAAATTTTTACCTTAGAAAATTTGTTATTGAAATTTTGGTTCGATTTATATTCTGTTTGGTTGTTTTACGTTTTCTTTGGAAAGAGGGTGGGAGAGATGAAGTATAAATTGAAAAGTATAATTTGTATAAACAGTGTTACTGGTATAATTTTAAACAAAACAATTTTGTCATCAATTTTAAGTGAAGATTTTTATTTAATTGGAGATAAATATTTTCTCTTCGTTTTGGCCTCGTGTTTTGACTGCAATTAAAAATATTTAAACTATATTTGATTTGATTGACGTATAATGTTTGACAATCTTCATGCAAATGTAAAGAAGTCTTTACCAATTCTGTCGTTACTTATTTAATGCTCTTTTTTCCATTAATATAATAATTGTTTATTCAAATTTTGCTGTTCATTCATTTTACTAAAACTTTTTATTTTAGATAGTATATAAAATTTAAGTTAATAAAAGATTTCGCGTTTAAATTTGAAAGTTATAATAGGAATCGAATGTCTGGATAATGCTCTAAAATCAAAATGGATCAAAAAGCATTTAACAGATACAACATCAATCGTATCCAAGTTTGAATCGTAGTTTGATTCGCTTCTATTGACTCATTTTGCATGATAAGGGTATGGGGCTTTATAGTATGCTTTTGGAGCTAGTTCAAGTTTACAAATTCGGTGACGTCTTTAACGCTAAAATCCCATGCATTCAGCTATAATGTTCTCAACTTTATTTGTAGTGGACGGGGGTTACAGGAAAGGAGTCTTTGTGTGAATCTTTTCGATATAGAGGTTTCAAATGCTTTGCAAGAAATGAATGAATAAAAACATCCATAAAAAGTTTTTAAAGGTTGAAGGAATTCTTGTTAACTTTCATAGTTATCTTTCCAACAATATAAGCTTTTTTAACCATGACTGGCTTTACAACAACTTTTAAAGCATCCAAAAATTGGTATATATTTCAGACATAAAAACATTGCGTAAAATTTTCATAGGAATTTACATAAACTATGGAAGTATTGATTCAGAATGATTTTTTATCGTCGGATTGTTTGTCAAAAACCGCTATTCAAAAGGTAAAAATCGTTATCATTTTGAATTATTCATTAGAATTTAAATCAAAATCTGAAAATAGTATCAAAAGAATCAGCTAAATTCTTGGAAAAGCATTTAAAAAGTGTGAGAAGAACAGAAATTTTATTGTTGATGTTTTTCTTTCACCCTTCGCGCTTTGAGCCCTTTGATGTTAAGAAGCAATTAATCAATTTTGATTATTACATAAGTCTTGTCTTGTATAACAAGCAGAAATTACCATCTTTTAGCAAGAAGAAGCCTGTATACCTCACTACCTTTGAACTTTCTATAATCATATAGATATTTGGCATATGGATACCTTCCATTGTCCTGAGCGAAACCTCAAATTTTGTTGCCTAACTATTTTAAACAATAAGTTGATATATTCAAGTTACCAGTTATTGACTTTTTGAAAGAAAGCAAAAGAATTTTTAAGAAATTGTGGTATCTCGACTTTGACAAACATAGACAAAAATACTTGAAGATTCTACTCAGGAACACAAAAGGTTTTTTGCAGGACAGTGTTATCTCAAACAATCTAATTATGCTTTCTCTAAGTCATTTCAGCTTATTTAGGGTCAAGATTCACTGAAAAGTTTGAACACCTGTTTGAACCTATTTTAAATCAAGGAGGTATTTTTTATACTTTATGAAATTTGTGGGATATCTTCATTAGACGTTATTTAAAGGGGGCCTTAAAGTGCTACCACTCTATTTAAATGATAAAAGATTCACCGACCACTAGATGTCATTTTGTAAATATATGTTTTCTTTTCGTTCTTCGATTTTCTGGACCCAAACATGCAAGAATTTTTTCATTTTAAGATCCGAACATTTTTACAAAGTTCAAAGGTTTACCTCATATAAATCACCAAGGAACAAAACATATTCCTGGACTACTTAGGAATTGATATTGGGTGATATAAGTCTAACCGAGATCTTTATGTCTTCACGAAAGTTTACAATATTTTCAGAAAAAGGTGATGAATATTTTCCTGGTTGAGGGTTAATGAGGCCCGGAAAACCCGAGTTACAAAAACTCGAGTTACAAAAACCCGAGTTACAAAAACCCGAGTTACGACGAATGTGACGTCATAAGTCTCAAATTATGACGTCATAAGGGAACTTCTTAACTCGAAAAAGTTTTTTACTGTTGTTTTGAAACTCGAAATATTTTTTTTAAATTTTGTTTTAGAGTTACGTAACTCGAAAATAAATTTTAAATTTCATTTTTCGAGTTACGTAACTCTAAAACAAAATTTTAAAAAAATATTTCGAGTTATGTTGAAGCGCAACCAAGTTGGCCAAAAATTCTAAAAAGCGCTTTTTTTTCTTTTAGTTTACGAATGGAATTTTTGATCTATAATAAAACTAAAAGAAGAGAAGGAAGGGAATAAAAATGAAAGGGGACAGTAAACAATCTTCTATTTTGATAGGAATTTCTGGATTCGATTACTCGAAATACATTTTGTATTCCACAATCTATCTTTGTTAAATTCAAATTCATTGTCATTTCGCTAAAAACTAAAAACTTCGGTAGAACTTGTAGTTTCTTTAGGTTTTTCACACATTTTTTTAGAACAAACCATACGAGAACAGAAGGTTTCGAGGGCTAAAATAGTAACCATAAGTTAAGAAACATTTCTCGACATTTTAAGGCCTTATGGACTCAAAAATTTGCAGAAAATACTCACTTAGGCGAGACCAATTTAATTTGTTGTTCTACGGGCAGATCGTTAGCAAAATATGAGTCGGTCGGCCGGTAAAATAAAAATAACATTTTCATTAATCAAGGAAGGTAATCAGGCTTTAAGTAATATTTTCAAATAATCTTGGTCGAAAATTCATCATTTATCATTGATGGAGTTTGTAATAAAATCTTTCGTGCATAGAGTTCATGATTCTAGATTATTTTCAACATTTTTTAAGTGTAATTTTTTTAAATGATTATTATTAGAAATTTGTGGCACAGGAAATTCAATATTATTATTTTCTTGTTTGCAGAAAATGCTGGGTCGGTCGTGCCCGTAGAACAACAAATTAATGTGGTCTCGCCTTAATGCTAATAGTGAAAAAGGAACATTTTAAGAAGATTTTAAGGCTCAACTAAAAAACAAAAGATCTGAAGGCTTCGAATTTTTAGATGTTCTTATAAAAACACAACACATATTTCTTTGAAAAGATTCTCGATTGCACAATGTACAAAAATGATAGGGAGTTTCTAAACATCGACCAGAAATGGCGACCACGACCAGCGACCACGACCGGCGACCAGATAAATTTGGGTTATCGAGTTTTTCCTCTTTCTCCACCGTAGAGTCTTTCTCTTATGATCATTTATTTATCGAATTGAAAAGTAAAGCTCACCCCTGTCTCACCTACAGTGATTATAGCCACATGCAAAACGTGTAGAGCAGCCATTCCAACGCTCTTGGAGCTTGAATAGAGTGTCAATTTCTATCCTTTTGTATTTTTGGCATCAAATTAATTAGTGGCAAAATTTGTGCTGGAATTTATTTAGGAAGCTTTATATTTGATCATCAGATCATTATTTTGTCAAAATAAGTCATTTTGACAATGTAAGGACAATAGAATAATTGATGAGATTGATATCTCTAAAACTGCCCTTCCCAGGGTTTGCCTACTGACAATTTCTATCTATTCATACTTAAGGCATCTCATTCGGTACAATTAAAATATTTGGTGTAATAAAGTTTACAGGCATCACACTTAATTGCTCTGTCAATATTTTTGTTAAAAAGTGTCACTTTGTCTAGAAAATGACTGGTAACGTCAAAGGTCACTTTTAGAATTCTCAGCTAGAGTAATTTTCAGCCACGTGCTCAGTGGTTCTTGAAAGCCACATCAGGACTCGATTTGGATGTTCTCTACGGTGGAGAGAGCAGATAAACTCGATAATCCAAATTTATCTGGTCGCCGGTCGTGGTCGCTGGTCGTGGTCGCCATTTCTGGTCGATGTTTAGAAACTTCCATAATGATATAATGAATTGTAATCGTTAAGACTTTTCTGATTGTTCAAAATCTTGTTTATGACGTCTGCTCTTTCTCTTATTGTGTTGTAAATTAGATCTTTTGACGCTGTTTCTATAATTTCCAGTTTCTATTCTAATCGGATCTATTGAATCTTCTCGAAAGAAATGGTGTATATTTATTAATAATATGAATTCTAGAATCTTTGGCCCACTTGGTTTCACCTGAAGATAACTCGAAAGTTCAAATAATGTACTACAATTTCAAGTTACGTAACTCGAAAAATGAAATTTAAAATTTATTTTCGAGTTACGTAACTCTAAAACAAAGTTTTAAAAAAATTATTTCGAGTTACAAAACAACAGTAAAAAACTTTTTCGAGTTAAAAAGCCCACGTCATAATTTGAGACTTGTGACGTCACATTCGTCGTAACTCGGGTTTTTGTAACTCGGGTTTTTGTAACTCGAGTTTTTGTAACTCGGGTTTTCCGGGCCTCAGGGTTAATCGGTCTTTAGAACTCTTTTTTGACTTACTTTACTTTTTATTCGTATTGAATTGAAGTACTATAAGAAAATATCGTTTTCCATAATGGCGTCTGGTCATCTCGTGTTTCAATTTACTTCAACTTTTTTCAATTACTTTAATGCTTTAATCCACCCCCTCTTCCAAGTTGATTACGAAGAGACTATTAAAAAAAGAAAAAAGAGGGCCTCTTCTTTTTCTTCTATATTTTTTTTACTCTTTAAATGAAGAAACGACTTAAATATAGTAACTAAACTAAAACGAGTTTAAAAATGATGGGAGTTTTTAATAAAATATGCAAACACTTGAGTTGAATCAAACCAACAAAATATATAATATTGAGATCCCCCCTCTCTCTTTTCCCCCTTCTCTCTCTCTTGATGAAATTGAAAATGAAAGCCTACAGTTTTTCTCCTTTTTTTTCATATATATAGCCTTCTTTAAAAAAATTGTCTTCTATATGGGGGTAGATGGGGTTGGTTGAACGAGCTCACAGTGAAGGCAGGTGCTAAACACTCACCAAAATTTGTGTTTTTACTTTTCTCCCCTTTCCTTTCTTTGATCTCTAAAATGAAGGAGCTGAAATAACTGGGTTCGACAAAGAAAAAAGATGGGTACTGTTGTCAAATTGATGAAATGGGCCCTTTTTTTACTGTGCAACTTTTCTTCTTTTTCCTATTTTTTTATTTTTGTATTTCTCATATGATCTTCAACGGTTTTATCTTGAGCTCAGTTTTTCTTTGTTTGAAATGTTTTTCAATATTCTCAGTAGGTCTTTGATATATGCTTTAAAATGGAAATGATGTTGTCAGATATGTTGCTCATTTTTTTCTGGTTTTATATATCTTGTTGTTTTCAAGCAGTTGTCTGATAGAGTAGGAACTCCTTTTCATATTTGAAATTATTATTTTGGTGTAAATTGAAATTTTGGTAGATGGGAGTTTTTGAAATGTGAAATTTAGGCTGAGTATTGATCAGATAGAAAATAACAAGGACTTTCAGTATCTGATTCTCTGTTAGGATCTCTTCATCAAAGATATAAATTTCATTTTTCAAATTTTACCAATGCTAATTGAAATATTAATCCTAGCATGAATCTTGGAGATGATTTCTTCTTTCATAGTAATGGAAAATGTTAATGGTTTTGGCTATAGAATTGAACTCCCCCCCTTTTGATGACAATTGATTTAACATTTTGCTACTGTTTCATTGTTAGCAATTTTTTTCGTCTTTAAACAAAAACCTGATTTTGCCAATGAGAGAATCCATATTCATGAAAACTGCAACAATGCTCAAAACCTAGTATTTCAATGATTCTCAACTTCATTTCTCAACTTCAGTTGAGCTAATATCTAAAAAAGGCTGTGTGTCTGTCTGTCTGTCACAAAAACTTCAGGGCAGCCTGGAGACTTCAAAAATGGTCGGATTTGGCTGAAATCTGGCACACTTGTTCCTTGGGTGAATGTCTGGGTTTTTTTATCATTTTTTGAAAATTCTGATTTTTGGGGCCTGGGGACAAGTTTTTCATCAACTCACAAGGCAAAGACTTAGACACTATTTGGGCCTACGAATAATTTAAAGCTACTGAAGTGAAACCCAGTGCTGCACGTTGGGCACGTCGCTAAAAGTTCGATAGATTATTATAAAGCACGGCTAGTCTCCTTTGTATTAGGTAGTTTAGGTAAAGAAAGAAATATGGTCTAACACCTCTGTATCAGTGACCCAAAAACGAAGGAGCTAATGGGAATGGGTGATTTTCATAATGAGTGGGAATTTTGAATGTTGCGACTGAAATCCCATTTGGTCTGTGATATTGCGGTGTGAGGTATATTTTGCTAAAACGTAATGCAAGTAGAGCTTAAATATTATGAAATCCTATAATACTGATGAAAAACAAACCAAAAAGGTACTTTAATTTTTTAACGAGAGAAATTGATGATAGACATTATAGCATTCTTTTCAACTATTGGAAGAGGTATTTCACTGGCTCAAAGATTTCTTCTCAATATTGTAATGTTCAGCACATTTGCTAATGTATAGTTTTTATAACGTTATGGTTTGGATCCCGAGATTACGCATATAATATGACATAGTCTATTCATCATAAAGCTAGAAATTGTTATAATTGTTAGAGTTATAAAAATTTTGATGAGTCTTATCAGTATTTTGAGGAAGTCGTGATGTATTTTGAACGACGCTTAAATATTATCCTGTATTTTTTCAGGAACTCTTAATAGTTTCTGTTTTTAATTTTCATCATTTGTGAAAGGACATGTAAGATGAAGATATTCTTTCATTATTTGTTTGTTGAATATGTTTGCTTCATTTGGTTGTGAACGGTTTTTAAACATTTCTAGTTTCGCAGCTAACACTTACAGTTCAAGGAGAGATTCGAATAAAATCAATATTTTGAAATTCCGTATTTATTTCTTATGAATTCGTAGAAAAATTTTTTTCCGTATTATAAATTTCCTTTTATGTTTAAATCCTGATGATAATTTTTACTGATGTTTAAATCTTAATTGCTTCGTCTTTTTTTGTTACAGTATTTAAATGCATCTATGGACGTTTAAAGGTCTTCCTTCATCCGCTGCATTGGAAAAATTAAAGTTATTATTACTTTAACCGGTTCTTGGTTTTTCTTTGATCTATGTACATCTTGGGAGAGATGGTGTCGTTGTCAGCTTGGAATGACAAAATAGTCGTTCTTTGTCGTTCTTTTTAGATGGTCTGGAAATATTAGTTGAACAGTTTCTTAGTAGGGTTTGTCTTGAAAAGAAACATTATAAAACAATGATGCATAACGAAACCCTAAAGTGATTCTTTTTCTTGAGCTTATAAATATTTTGCTGACCGCAGGGTTCGAATTATAGCTTCACACTTCGCAAAATGCGAAGCGAATTTTAAGTTTAGCGACCCAAAAAGATTTCCTAACTCAAAAATGCGAAGCTCAAAAACTTAATGAAAACACATATTTTGCTACTTAATTCATTTGTTTATCCATTTCTTTATAAACTCTCTACCTTCCATCTTTATTCACTCGTTTATCTACTGCTTTTATATCAACTTGCTACTTCGCTACTTTATTCATTCGTTTATCTATTGCTTTATAAACTTGCTACTTAGCTACTTTATTCACTCGTTTATCTATTGCTTTATAAACTCGCTACTTTGTTGCTTCATTCATTCGTGTATCTATTGCTTTACCAAGTCGCTACTTCAAAACTTTATTAATTTGTCTGTCTATTGTTTTAGAAACTCACTAACTTTGCTTTGTCTACAATCTCACACAACAGCCTAAGTCTTACTTCGCTTTTCTAGAGAAATGCATTGAAGATACTCTCGCATTTTCTTTCAAACAACATCGCAAAATACTAAAAATGTTTCGCAAACAGTGAAAAAATTTTTACCTCGCTTCGCTCGGAAGAATTGCGAAGCTCCTAAAATTTATAACTTGAACCCTCAACACTTACATAATTAGCATGTGCCAAACTCTTTTCGCGGAAAAGACACGTAAGTACGGTTTGTTATGGTCTGAAACATAACGCGTCTCTTGTTTCCTCTGTGGTGGAGCTGTGTTCTATTTTGAGGTATCTTTCAAAAGGGTATTCCTACTCACCTGTTTTTCGATGGTATAGTACCAGAAAGTTGGTACTAGCAATACGCAAAATTCCTATAAACGTACCAGACCGACACGTCGCGATGAAAGCAAAAATTGCATGTTGGTGTTCGGGGTGGTACGTCTCATAATTCGATCGCTTTATTTTTGACGTCACTTTTTTTCCGAACTCACTTTAAGCTTGTCATTTCGGTGAAAGAAGACACTGCGATGCCTAATTTTCTATATATAGTTGACATTCTAAATTTAGTCATGTTGACGTTTTATATTATGACCGAAAGTTTCATAATTGAACGTGGTGGCTTGGGTTAGCTTTGAAAATTGTTCAATCTGATTTTTGCTGTGGTCGAATGACAATTGTGAAAGTCATTGTATTGATGCCCTATGAAAATTCAACCATTCGTCTTCTTTCGGTCTCGGTAAAGGTTGGTCTTGATGAGTGCGCGCTGAAATCTCTTTCGGAGCTTCCACGTTATTGTTCGAAAAAGTGAAGTGAAGCTATTCCATTGATCTGATCGAATACGTATAAACGTGTATTGGTATTATGTTTTTTTTTCGAAAGCATGCCATACCCTCTTTTGGTATTATGGTTGTTTAAGTTGTTTTCCACTATTTTTCCGGTAATTATGTTTTTAAGTTTTTATGAGGTTTTACAATATCTGGATGTCCACAAAAGCAATTTTATTTCTATTGTTGCCTTTTTTGAGGGGATTGAGAAATGACGTGAAAGACAAAGATGTGTCTCCCATTTGCTTACGAGTATCTATACCATTTTGCTTTAAGGTGATTAAAAGGAAAATTTTCATTGTACATGTTTCAAAGTCTGCCTTGTATTTACTGTATCGTCTGAGTACAACAAAACGATTTACAGAAAAAATGTTGGATTTTTATAAATACACATCATTTGTGTTCACTTTGATTGCATAGTGAAATACACAAATTTATATCTGCATCTAAATCGGATCCATTCCAAAAAATTGATGCTCAGTATGTCACAATTATTGGATTTATTCCCGACTGTGCCATTTGATTATGGCATTTTTTGATTTGTAGAGTAAGGGTTGTTCCGATTTCCCTTTCGAGTTTTATTGATAGTGGTTTTGATTTTGCATATATATAATCTGAATGGGTTATTATAGCACTGATATCTGACTACTGGACTGGATCGAATGTCTAGTAAAGTTTTGGAGCCATCTAATAGTCCGCCTTGTTGGTTTTCATTCTATTTGTTAGCTTGATATTAGCTATGAAAGGGATAGATAGATTCGATATTTTACCGAGATCCAGTAATCTAGGACTTTTAGACAGTCTTTTCAAGTTGCTTTCACAGGGTCAACGGTCAGACGGCTAGGCTATCTATGAACTGGAGGGAACATTGAAAATAGCGGAGATTCGTACCGCTAACCCCTGATTTGTTACGTTGACGCCTCTGACCACTGCCACGGTCGTCATACCGTAAGCACTAGATCCAAAAGTCTTAGTGCTACTCGAACAAAAAAAACAAAAGTTTACTCTAAAAATTGTTACTTAAAGTTTTCAGCTGGAATGCTACGTAATTCGAAGGCTCCTAACATATCTGAGAAATACTGTTATGTCGTTAAGAGATTATTCTATTTTTATAATGACGAATTTTAGATTTTAGCCTAAAAATCCAAAAATAATAAAAAACTTTTTGCAAATTCTATTTTAGAATTTTTGGATGATACAATTTGATTATAATTGAACATCGAAAATGCTATCTTTGGTTTTTCTTTGACGTCAAAGTCCACGGATACTGAAAGTCTATTTATACTACCACGCGCTGATCTAAAAGAAGATACTACCTTTATTACACTTATATAACTAGTCAAGTATATAACGCGGAAAAAATGAGTGCGGTATTGAATTTCTTTTGGCATGGTTCAAAGTTCTTTCCTGGTCTCGGTCTAATATCTTTGGAACAATTTCAATTACCGTATTTACTCAAATGAACGCAGTCACAGTGCTCTTAATGTTTCTAGTTTTTAGTTACTATGCTCTTTTTGGAAGACGGTGCTAAGCAGAGGCAATACGGTAGAAGGGGGGGGGGGGGGGGTAGTAGAATAATCTTCGTATGCGTCATTTTCTTCAGGGTTTGAATCGCCGGCGGTCACCGTTATCCAAAGGTTAGACCGGAATGGAAATCCCTTCAGCAATTTCTGTTAATAAATAAACTTCCCTGTTTCTTAGCTCAAACGCTCATTTATATTCATCCAAAACTTGGATGGTTAAGATCAAAGTGGTCCGCCAACCCGGACATAACACTGAGCTATGGTCTTTAGAGTAAGTAAATACATGCCATTCATACAATTGTCAGAATCTGCTCAGAGATTACAAAGTAGGTTTGTAAGGACTGTGCCTGGGGAAAATTCCATAGGAATTATCATGATTTACTTCTGTAATAGAAAAGCAGAATTTTCCTCCAAACAGAACGATAAACCTCTAAACTATTCATTAAAATAGATTCGTATTTTAAGATCAATTTTACAAGTTTCGTTTTTAAAAACAAAAACTGTCTTTCTCAATAGAGGTATTATTTAAAGAAACAGTTCAACTGAGTTTACATCTGCAGGTTAAATACTAGATTGATTAAAAGCTATGAAATAATCTTGATCTCATCTATAAGTCTTTTTTCTTCATATTGGCATACTTATCATAGTAATGTGTTGAAACCTGCATCGAAGTTTATCAGCTTATCCTATCCTTTGGATTAATGAGATAAAAGTGTGATAGATGTTTGAAATGATCGTTTCGTTTTAATTTTCTTTCTAGTTGTTGAGTCTTAATGGGAGAAAATGGGTTAATGAGGTAATTGTATGTATGGAATGATTCTACTGATCTGAATATTTCACTGTATTATAGCAAGGAGCTTGATTGTTGTCTGAACGGGGGTATACAGCCGCAGTGTAGTGTACTGATTTTGAGAAAAATTGGTCTTTGGTACCACCAAAACCCCTATTAGAAGCCGTTTATACAAAGGAAAATATGACTACATAACCTTGGAAAAATATCTTGTAATACCAAGCAGTCAATTTCACCTCACGAAAATGCGGGAGAGCTCAAAATGAGTGATAAACCCACCCCACCCCAAATATAGTACCGAGTACTAACTTTTTTAAGATTCAAAATTAGACACCACTACCCGGCTATGAGTATGTACTTTGCGGCTGTACCCCTCCATGGTCTGAATCGCAGACCTCTAGTTGACCTGGTTAGTTGAAATCGGAAACTTTACTGTTTCGGTTTATCCCGTTCAAATTTGATGTCTTTTCATTTCTATTATAATAGAGAAGGTAGCTAAAAATTTAGGACAATTCTGGCCCTTGACATGAATTTATACTTTCGACTGTTGACTCGAAATATAGGAAAATAGCTGAAATCATAAACGATTTTGCGATTTTCCGTGCTAAAATTACAGTTGATGCTTTTTGATTCGATTTTCAAGGGGAATTGAATTTTTTCAAGTCAAATAAGGGAGAGGGAGCGTGTATGGAATAGAAGAAGGTAGTTTATGAGTGTTTCTTGTTGATGGCGGCTTTCAATATTATCGAATAATGGAGCGTGTCGAGTATAGAATTTCGAATTAGAGAGATTTAGTAGGGGGTATTTCTTTGTGTGTTTTAGTCAGGGAGTTGTTGCAATACATTTTTTTTTTGCTCAGAATTTCATGCTCTTCTAGATGGTACCAATCATTTTCGTTTATTTTGACTTTTGAAAATCAGCTATTTCTCTACCCCTATTTTCCCTTACAGTTTTGGCTATGGCGTCACTATTTTTTTCATAAAAATTTGTCCCGGGCCTAACCCGCGTCCTCCCTCTTGAAAATATCTGTTCTTTTGAATAGACTAAAAATGGCTAGGTCGTAGAAAAGATGTCACGGGACCCAAGGCTTGGCCCCCTACTAATTGTCAATTATACTTTCATCTCTTGTTATGTTTCCTCTCTTTGATTGGCAAAAGATTGAGATTTCTTATCCGTCAGTGGAATAAAATACAGATCAGTGACTAACACACTAGTTTTGCTATGTCTTTAGCTAGTGGTTTCGCTCGTTTTTCAGAGAAGGGTTTAGTGTTTTTGAACTAAACTATAAGACTAGTAAAAAAAATCATGTTTATTTTTAACATCGTATGAATTCTATGTAAAAACACTTTCTAACAAGAATATGTTGTGATTTTTTTTTATTTCGGTCTGTTTTCTATCGAATTTTCTTTTCATTTCAAATCTCATCTTTTATTTTTTCTGACTGTTTTAACATTCTATATATTTTCTGTGAAATTATTGTGTGGCGAACAGGAAAGCTTGTTACGTTGAACTTTTTTGAAAGCTGGTTTTGCAATGTACAGTTCGAGCTCTAAACACAAGGCTAGACATGAGCTAATTTTAATATATTTTGTTGTAGGCCGAACTCCCAACCATTCAAACTTTTGGTTTGAGTTGTTTTTCAACCATTTTAGTAGCTTACTTTTATCAAACTTTTAAACTGTTTCATTTGGTTACCGTCCTAGACATTGTTGCCGCTTTGATTGTTGCCAACAACCTTACTAACAAATGATTTTTGAAAAAAGCATCATATTTGTATAGAACTTTAGCTGAAAGGAATAATTCTATATTTTAAGAAAGACCGCGAGAGCTTGTTAGGGGTTGATATTCCTCTATGACACGTTCTTTAAATTCCATAATTTCAGATTCTCACAGTTATTTGATTAGTGTTTCAATCTTACCTCACCTTCGTTACCAAAATTCTCTATAACTCGAACGATTATGATAGGCCATTTCACAGTCGCAAAGCGTAATGGATAATCAGGACCTCTGCGTGCTGATGACGACTTACTATTGGTCCAAAGTTTTGAAAATTTTTGAAGATTTTGGCGTCTAGCCTACCGGAAGTTGTACTAGAGCGCAACCAGTCCTGATTACCCATGATTCATTTCGATTGTGAAATGGCCTATACACCTATCAACCCTTAGCACGTTTGAGGAGACTGATAACGAAAATACAAGAAAAGTTCTTTTCGGTGACGGCGGTATCGAAAACACAAGTGTAGGAGGTGCTCTTGTGAAAAATGTAAGAGACACCCTTGTATTGAAGTGATTAAGTAACGTTTAAGTTATTCGAATGCCAAAACAAGTTTACAAATTCTACATCTATAGTAGACACTTGGGAAAATACCTATACAGTTTGGGCGGGAATTTTCTTGGTTTGATTTAGTTGTAGCCTAAAAATGCCGTGCGCCGAGAACAAGTGTTTCTTGTAAATTTATTACCAGTCCCCTAATAAGCCGACCGCACCGCTAAGGGTTAGTAAATGTATTACCTCCCCTTTTGTGCGACCTCTAGAGACTTTGAAATGGATTGATGTTTTCTGTTTTTCCCGATTTTTATCAATGGTTTACTCTTTGCTTTGCTTTCAGAATTTATCTGTTCACTTTGACAAATCTTTGATCCCGTTACTGTAATACGGGCTTATTGTTATATTGACGTGTAGTGGTTATATAAACTCGTGCAAAGAAGCCATCATGGCTTGAGTCATCACAAATTTAGTTTTGCAAAACATCCAATTTGATTTTTAAAGAGGGCAAATTTTTTTCATTATATTTTTATTGACGGGAGGGGGGGTCTAATGTGAATGCAGTTAGTTGAAGCTGGTTTATTTTGTCGATTTATTTCGATAGATACAGTTGACTTCTATCTTCGATTTTCGAATCCAAGCTAAAGTAGCTCTCACAATCGATTCTATAATTCAAATGAATTCCGTCCGGAAACGTACGGGAAGATAGTCCGTATAGTTTTCAGGTTGTGTTTTGTAGAGTTGTGTAGTTAAAATATCATGATGACAATATTGTTCCTCAATTTGATTAAGGGTCAAGGAAAACAAGGAAAGGATAGTCTGAAATGGAAAAAGCAGTGCGTTTGCAATCAGAGAACTTTATATATGGGAAACTGATATGGAAACTATTTAATTATTTTGTCCGGATGAATTAAATTATTTCTACCGGTAGTGTTAATTATAGATGTCCTTCTTTTTAATACTAGAACACGATTGTTAAAACTCGAAATCAGTGAGATGTCTAGCCGTTTAAGCTCAGCTTACCTCTACCTTACAGCACTATAAAGCTGTATGAGACTTACCTATTAGGTCATTGAAGATTTGAAATTAACTTGGTGATTTAAAGGCTAGTACTGATGATTATTGCCTGAATTATGTTCTTAAAAAGATACCCTGACTCATACAAAAAGTGATTATTTAATTTCTGTGAGCTTTTTTATTAAAATAATTTCTGCGAGGTTTCGAGTTATCAATTCCTTGTCACAAATCTTGATTTTTCTATAAGTGGTTAATAACGTTTTGGACAGGTTACTTGGATCTTTAATCGGTTTATAAGGATGCTCTTTAACTTTATGTCCTTGACAAAGTGATCATGTTTTCTCACTAAATGTTTGTTTTTGTGGTTTTAGTTTTCATTTAATGTTGAGAGACATTAGTCGACACTGATTTTAAAATGGTCTATTCGCCTGGCCAATTGAGCTATAGTAGGAAGATAAGTAAGCAAAAGTTTCACAATGGTGCCGATTTTTTTGCTGTACTGCACTTACTGGTAATAAAAATATGTGTAACCGCAGGGTCATGGACAGAATGGTATTCGATGCCTCTCTGCCTAACGCTTAGTAATTTGAAGAGAAGGATTAAGGGTAAGTGAAGCAATCTAATGAGAAAGGTTGGTGCCCTTCCCTGTCGTTCGGGTAGATAGCTATCGAAAGAGATGCTTTCGGGTTGCCTGATAAAGTTTTACTAGTTCCTAAAAAAGAGAGTGCATTATTTGGGTATTCTCTCTTGAAAAGTTGATTATATAAAAAACCCAAAATCTTTTTTTTTTTGAAGACAAACGTGTTTTTCAGTAGCTATAATCATCAACTCTTCAATTTGACCTAGTTTTTGGACCTACCCCGGTGGGGTGGAGGTCCTATAAATTCACCTCTGTCCGTCCGTCCGTCCGTTCGTTACCAGCTTTTCTCGAGATTGAATCATAGGAATCATTTGATTTTTGGTACAAAGGTGCAAAACGTTGGTGGCCAAAATGTGACGGAGCCCGATTTTCGAAAACAAATTTTTTTGGGCAAATTTGGGCCAAAAAACGGCTAAAAAACGGGTTTTTTGGACTTTGTGAAAAATTGGATCATTAATTTTTTCTGATTTTTTGCATGAAAGTAGGGTGCCATCATAGGTAAAAGATGGCTCAAGCAGATTTTTGCAAAAAAATTTATTTGGCTTAAAAAACGCATGTTTATCTATAAGAATCACTATTAATAAGCATACATCAATGTTCTTAGTCATATTACTGAATTTCTTTATGAGATAGATGTTTTTTTTGCTCACGAGGGCTTATTTTTGAAGCATATGTGTGTTTATATGTGAAATTTTGGTTGATTGGCGTGTTTTTATAGAAAAACTGGCCAAATTCGATATTTTTTTATAAGCACATTATCAATTACTTAGGTATTAGCTTTTCTCGAGATTGGCTCTTTCATTCTTTATGATTTTTTGCACAAAGATGCATAACTATAAACCCTCGAATGTGACTGAGCCCGATTTTCGAAAAAAAATGTTTTTGGGCTAATTTGGGCCAAAAACGGCTAAAAAAGGGTTTTTTGGACATTGTGAAATATTGGATCGTTGTTTTTTTCTGATTTTTTGCATGAAAGTAGGTAAAAGATGGGTCAAGCAGATTTTTGTAAAAAAAACTTTCAGCTCAAAAAACGCATCTTTATCTATAAGAATCACTATTAATAAGCATACATCAATCGTCCCATCACATGACTAAAGGTTCAATCTCAAAATAAGTGTCTTGGAAAATTGGAAATCTTGTAATCCGGTTCTGCCTTTGAGATTGGCTTTTTTGTCATATGAAAACATCGACTATTCCTCTACATGAAAAAAGGGCAATCTCAATCTCAAAGATGACCACCACAGTAAAACTCTAAATTTCATAAGGTATTAATTTTGAGATTAAACCTTAAGTCATGTGAGGGACGCAATGCTCTTAGCCAAATTACTCAACTTTTTGACGAGATAGCTGTCTTTTTATGCTCACGAAGTCTTGAATATAAAAGAATATTTCAAGAGCATGAAATTTTGGTTTCTAAACGTCTTTTTTATAAGAAACAAACGACTAATTTTAATAAATCGTACTATTTGTGTTCTGAATGATTGTTTAACGTTCATGCTCACGTAAATATCAATTATATATGTGTTAAATGCATAACCAGGTAGGTCTATAAAAGTATCACTTGTATTTCTTTTTGTTCATTATCCACCTTTTTTGCATTCCACTTTTACTTAGCATTTATTTTTTTGCACATGCATGAGGCTTTAGATTAGAAAATTCTCGCTTGCTCGTATTATTTCGTACCTCTTTTTTAAGCACAAGACGCGTCTCGTCTATTTATAAGACAGCTCAGAATTCTTTAAATTGTTTCGAAGAGTCAAAAACTTAAAATACGTTGTTGTATGTAATAAGAATCTGCAAATTTCAGCTCAGTATCAGTTATTCTTATTTTTTAAGATTAATGTTCAATCTTAATATGCTATTTTTTGTTTTGCCTTCAAAAGTCTGTATTTTCTTTAGTAACTTCTGCACTTTGAGGGCAGGGTTATTCTTAAGTTGGCTCTTAGATTTCAACCTCTTATGAATTTGTTCTTATGAAATTGTTTCATGAAGTTATCGTCTAATTTGATTCAAGCACTTGTAGATAAGTTTATTTTGTCAACATACCTTCATTTGTAATAGGTTCAGGTTTAACCCATGGCACGAGAGTAAAGTCTATATAGAGTTATTGTTGTTTTCTCAGGCTTTGACCTTTCTGAGTAACGAGATAAGAGCTTATACAGTATACTTTATTCATCGGCAGACAAGAGGCGTTTCAAAAACATTCCACGTCTCTGCTGAAATCACTCACTTGAGAACGGACAGAATCCCTAAATGTCGGGGAACATTACTGATAGCGTCGTTCTTTTCTTAGCTCAAAACACATTCATAGCTGGATATTATTCACGTAGCCTGTAAGCGCAATATAGAGAAATCGGGGAAATATCGGGTTTATGAATTTTAAGGAAGTAACTTAAATTATCGTTTTTATTTTTATATATTTTGACCTCGTCTCCAGCGTAAGAGAAAGTTTGGGGAAATCGGTCTTGTTTTCTATCTTTCGATGTTCATTTTAATTAAATGTTATAATAATGTTCCATATTTTCTCAAGTATAGTAAAAGGAAACAGCATATAAATATACGCATGTGCGAAAAAAATGCAAAAAAAATAAAAAAGTTTCACGAAGATGAAAAAAAGTTGGGTTGTGGAAGATGGATATTATATTTGCTTCTGTGTTTTTTTTTTTCATTTTTCATTCTTTTCTTCATCATTTTTCGAACAAGTTTCAATTTTAAGTTTCTTTTTTTTGAGACTATTATTTTTTTCTTGTTTTTTTTCTTTGTTTTCTTTCCTTTCTTTCTCACTGTTCCATCATAGTTTGACGTTTCTTTAAAGAATTTTCTGTTTATATTTTTGATGTTGATCGTATTTTGGACAATTTACAATCCACCATTTGGATGTTGATTTCCTGGACAGGGAGCGTCTTTCCGGGAGAAGAACATATCTATGGTTGTTTTCAATGATGTCTTTTCCCCTTGTACAAATCTTTAGGATAAATTTATTTGGGGTTCGAATTTTACAAACGCTGTTCTGTTTATTCTTCACAAGAAACAGGAAGTCTTCATCCCGCATTAGGAGGTCTGGAAATGGACACAAGTTTTGAGGCCAAAGTATTATTTATATATCAAATGTTAGTTATGCCTATTTATCATATTTCCATTGGGGATAAGGAAATGCGATAAATTTCGATCACGTTTCCGCCCCAAATTTTTCTTGTTTAGTTAAAAAAGTGTTGCACTTATGATACATAATCGGGAACGGAATTTTCTTCACTTAGTCATCTCACGAAATTAAGGGGAAAACAAACTTTCAATTTGCCGGAAGTTTCCGATAATCCTTTTGAATATACAACTATCCTTCCTTTGAACCTGCGCACAACCATAAGAGATTTTATAAGACATGGTCATGATAATAAAGGAAAATTTATAATATTGATGCTCAGAATATTTTGTCTTAGAGAACTTGAGTTAATTCAAATATATATTTGTGGTCGGGTGACATAATTAGTTATTACCTTTTGGAAATTAAGTTTTGAATGATCTAATGCTTTCATACCATTTACGCCTTTTTATCATTTATACGAAACTTTTTTATGCTAACTGACTTCAATATAATTTATTTGTTCATTGAAAGAAGTTTTACGTTACACAAGTGTTCGACTCACTCAAGTTGTTCACAATTTTACACCCGACACAAGAGTTTGATCAGAAAGTAGGCCATCTTGAGATATTTGTGGAAAAAAGAGCTTCTAATTACCTGTAAGGCTTATCTCGGACTTTTTTTTGATTAAAGAAATTTGATCCTAGTTAAAGAAAATAGGTTTTTAATTTCAAAATCTACCCATAATCCCACGACTTTTCGTACTAATATATATACTTTTTTTCAATTTTATGACTTTTTGCTTTTCATAAAAATGATCTAGTTTGTACCTTATTGGTTGGGAAGACAATCGAACAGTCATAAAACAGCATTGTTTATTATTTGGTCATATTTGAATTTTTTCGAGGAATCGAGTTTATTTTTCATTCCATACCTTTATGTCTGATATATCTTTCTATAAGAACCACGAAATTGAGACTCAAATTCATTTTTCGCAGTTGCTGTTTTTCAAATATTTCGAGTCTCATGTTCTCTTACTCAATTCTTACTTTTTTTAAAAGAAGTACTATTTTCGTTGCTTTATTTGATTGAAAATTATATTTGAAGTGGGCAATTTAATTTTTAATGTTAAATGGGGGTTCAATCAAATACAGCTTGAAAGTGCTATTTACCTAGCTGTATTTAAGGTAATTTCTTCGCACTTAACAACCAAAACTTTTATTGGTAGTGGTTTTTAGCTTATAGTTTTTATCGTTAAAATTTGATAATGTCTTTTGCAGTTTTGTCTGTTTCATTATCTGACTTTTACCTGGAAATACCCTTATCGAAAATTCGTTGCTTTAAACCAATTATACTCTTTTTTATGATAACTTTTAATTTTTATGAGACATTGCTTGCTGTCCTTATCTATTGGCAGTTTAAGCCTAACATGTTCTTATTTATTCTTATTTCTAGGCAAAACTGAGATTAATTTTGCTATCCTACATGTTTTTTTATAAGAATGTGGGAAACTTAAAGCCTTCGCATGTTCTTAACTTTTTGAGCTGTAAAAAGCCTAAAAATGTTCTTCACGTGTTCTTATTTTCACCATTTTGTGAGTATTTTTGCCTGTTTTCCTAAGAAATCGGCTCTTTTAGAGCCCATAAAGCCTTAAAATGTTCGTAATTGTTCTTAACATTTTGGCCATTAAAGCCATATATTCTTAATAGTTTGTTCTTACGAAAAACGTGTATTCTTACTAATTTGATCCATAGTTTGCTTAAAATTCTGCGCTGCAGTTCCAGTAAAATGTTTTTGAACTTTTTTCTATTTTTGACGTTTTTGAGCCTCATTGTTCTTATGAAATTGTTCTTAAAAGGAAAGAGAGTAATCTATTGCCCAAAACAACTTAATAAATGCAATACGACTAATAACATTTATCTCAACATATCAAAAAATTGTATTTAAATACAAACAAAATTTCATAATACCTCCACAACACCAATTTTCTTGGTATCACATAATGCATTTGTTTGACATTTTTGGCGATCGCTATTACTTTTTGTACATTCCAATCTGATGGAGGATCTCGAATACTAATTTGAATTGTTATTAGATATTTAATTGGTTCCCTTATTATGTAAAAACAGGAATACTGTTTTTCCTCTGATTGCTTTTTTTTGATTTCGACAACAAAAATGTTTAATTTTTGAAGTATGTGAGTAGAGTGGTAAGAGAAAAATTGTAATCTAAATTTGTACTTCTTTAATTGGCCAATGTTTACGCTGGAGAATTCAAATGGTTCAACAGATATCATTTTCTAACTGATAATTTTTTTCTGTTGTTGTTGTGTTTGAGTGTTTGTGGTAAGTCCTGTTCTAAAGAAACTTTTCGTATCTTAATGAACAAGCAATGTAATTAAAGGGTTTTCAAAAGGGAAGTTAGCATATTCATAATATGATATGGAATAAAGTAGAAATGTGAGCGCCCTTTGTAGCACCATGGAGTTTTAAGTTCAAGTTTCTTTGTATTTTCATTTTCGATGCAATTTTAAGTCATATTGGTAAAAAATAAATTTGAAGATAAGCACCAACCCATCTTAAATGAATTGCATTTTTCCAAATATTTTTCAATCATTGTCATTTCAAATCAACTGGCACGCCCGTATGCAGTAGTTTTCGAAGTAGAATTGATTCAATATTTAGGTAAGGTCAATATCAGTTATAATTCCTGTTACTCCTAAGCTATCGTTCTCAGTCAATGAAATACTTTGCGACCCTGGGTGACCTCGTAAGATCCCAGTTGCATTGATGGGTTACAAGGATTTCATGGTTAAAAAAAAATAAGCTTTCTTAAGAAACTAGTTTAAACAAACCATCAACACATCTGTTCGTACAAAAATATAATGGATAAGTGTCTGTCTTTAGCATTTTAATATCGCATTGATACGAAGCATTTGTATGTATGTTAATGAGATATAAGCTTAATTCTGGATTTTATATCAGTTTATTACATTCCTTGGCCAAAGAAAATGCAGATCTTGCATAGCTAGATTTAATTGTTATCCATTTTATTTCTCGGTATGGTGCAAAGTAACCGGAATTTTCTTTTTTATAAGAACATGGATTCTGTTTGTTGCTCATAATTTTTGGGCATTAAATAATTATTATCCACATCTTAAATTAAAGGAAATATTTTTTTTTTGAAATTTACCTATGTTACTATTTCGCCCCTTATCTTGAAAGACAGTCAACTCACACTAAAAACTTAAAATTGTTTTTATAATTTTTATTTGATTTGTCCTAAGAAAATCTCGTCTGGTTAGGAATGTTTGTATTCTTCTAACAGAGTTTCTATTTTTCTCGCTCACGCCTTGTCATTTATTGAATCCTATCCTCCTTCATGCTAGCATTTGAGATAACAGCTTTTATAAATGCTAGATACTGTACCGATGTCTAAATAATCTGACATAATTTTTGTTTTGTTTTGTTCTGACAAGTGACGAGAAATGATTTTTAAATGGTGTCGAATAATGTTCTTGTGTGAAATATGTTGAAAAACTTTTAAGATAAAAGTTACCTATACTCAAACAAAGGAAAAACTCTGTTTTTTAATGAATAATTTAAAAAAAAATTATTTAGATTTCAAATTCATCGACCGAAATTCAACGATAGTTTGAAATATTATTAAGCTGATCGGTTTAAGAAAAGTTATCGAGGCAACTGCTTGGTCTTGATTACTCAAACTGTGTTCTATTTATAAACTCTTGTCTCGATGGTCTAACTGTTTTGAAAAGCCATCTGGGAGGTGGCTTAGCTCTTGGAAAGAAAATTCAAAGTATTAATTTGTCAATCTAGTTATCCAATTTCCTTTATTTTGACGGTGTTGTAAAGCTTTTTATTAATCTAATACCGTTATTTTGTGTTCTTTTTTTTTTACAGATTTTAAACCTAGACAGGTAATACTTGAAGGCAACGGCAATATGTTGCTATTCTATTATTAATAAAGGCGTTAGCTTGAGCGCTACGTATCGCAAGCATGGAAAAACATTCTCTGTTAGAAGGTAAGAAGACGTTCGCTTTCGTTTTTCGGGGCTTTTAACGTAATTTTCCAAATTGATTTTCAGAAACTTTTTTTGAAATTACCAAAGTTAGGGGAAATAGGTTATTTTCCTTTTTTATTGGTAGGAAGAATTAAGCCCCTTTGGCTTAGGTAACTCCGATGTGACATGTGTTAACCTTTTCAACAAATGGTTCTTTTTTGTTATAAGGTAAACAACATAATTTACAACAGCAAGGACATCAAACAACCACCGGTGCAACACCAGGACCTTGCAATCAATCACATGACCATGATGAAGATAAGTTACTGAACAAGAGAAGAAAATCAGAAGAAAGAAAATTGAAAGCTGTATTAGAGAGGCTCGAAAATGATAAGGTTTCGTCTACTTCTTAGATTCTTAAAACTATTAATAACTTTGAGCGTTAATTTAAATTTCAGTGGAAAAGACTTCGTATCTACAATTTTGCTGAGTTTATTTTGATTAGAGTGAAAGTTAATTGTCTTGACAACCGAAAACACTGGTTATTTTGGGATAAAACACACAATCACTGAGTATAGTGTTAAGGAGGCCTTCAGCAGAACTTCAATTCACGTAAAATTTTCCAATTCACACATTCACGCAATTTTTTAAAAGTTTTCACGTATTCACGCAAGTGAAAAAGCCCATTCACGCGTTCATGCAAACCTCTGGGGGTCGTTGAGGTCGACTTGTGAAGTCGATTTTAAATCTGCAAGGTTTTCACCATAGCATAGGTGATAGGGTTTGACGCTGTGACGGTATTTCCCTTTTCAATGTCGGCGTTTCCTGGTTTGAAAAGAAAACCACGGTATTTCATTTTTAGCAAGTTTTATATTCATTGTTTACGGTATAGCAAGAAAAATGTGTCGCGGCCCCTGAACGGCCCTCCAATAAAAACATACGACAAATGCTTTTTCAAACTGGCGACAAAACATAAGATCTTAGGAGAACGTTTTACGCTAATCCACGCCCTAGTTCGACCTTTCTTACTCTTTCAACAGTACTTTGAGAAGTTCACGTAATCTTAGATTTATAGAATGCTATTAATCACTGTTTTTCTCAATTATTTTTAGAACTTGGTTGAATTCGAGCTTTCCGAAAATTTGGAAGAACTTTCAACAAAACTTCACTCACTGTTACAGCAAATCTACAAGACTAATCTGGTAAGACCTTTGACACCTTTACATCACTTTACCTACGTCATTCAAAAACCACGTTATCTATCTGTTTACCCGTTTTACAAAAACCCCTTCCTCCATAAATTTTCTTGATTATATTGGCTGGTCCCCTACTTAACCGCATTTTATTTATGTTTGATAAGAAGAGAGAACTCAACTGTTTATCTTCCTGTCTAGGTTGAGATCGATAAAAAAAGGAAACAAAATTTTCAAATTTAAGCTTAAAAAACTTCTTTTTGAGGACAGTGAAAACCTCATCTATTTGTGGAGATTTTTTAATTTTTCAAAAAAATTAAATTTCTCAATTTCACACTGTCCGCCTTCTCCCCCTCCTTAGATCCGCCCGAAGCTTTCATATTATTTTATCACACACAACAGCTCAAACGCACTTTACTCTTCTGACAATAGACCAATAGCCGGGATCGACATTGCTCAAAATTCTACCATCTCAGGCGGATTTCTGTCTCAGCGAAGTGTAAAAAAGAAATCCCGGTCTCGAAAGTCATCAATATTTTTAACAAATCTGGTCTTGATTTGATTGATCTGATCTTCCATCCGAAACGATAAACTTTATTTTGATTTCTGACTGGGTCAAAGTTTGAATCGGTTTATCTCAAAAACTAAAAGTTCGCTCAGATTCCAGTCGAAAGTACATGAAATTTTACATTGAAAACAGGGCTGTATATTTCTCTCGTCTAGAAATAAACTCAAATAAATAAGTAGATACTCGGGTATTTCCCTTCTGTATTTTATGATTTTCTTAGATTTTTCCTATGATTTCGATTTTCAGATTCAATCGTACACGTTTTTCCAGAACCCAGTATTGGGTGATTATTCGTCATTTCGAAATGGTAAAATCGATAATGAAATCAAAATCATGCCTTCACTTATGCAAAAATGGTATGTGGAATCCTTTTTAGACCCTGTGTCACAGACTTTGGGATCCCTCCCTTACTTGAAAAAGTGGCTGAAAATTCGTTTCCGAACAGAAACCATTAAAATTTCATCCATATTGGGGTGACACTTTCTAAATAAAAATTTAGGTCTTTCCAACCTTTCTTGGGTCAAATTTGTAAAATCATATAATGTCAAAATTTCTGCTACAATAGTTTTTATGATTTTCCTCGGAAAATACATGTTTTTTTGGTAAATTACCTTGAGAGTGACATAAAATATTTTACTTAGCTTTCCTTTCGGAATTAAAGGAAGTGCCCCAAGAATTGTTTGATAAATAATTCACCCCAAAATATGAACTTATCTTCAAGTTTGTGGAAGCGAGTGAAGGGAGCATTATATTGAAGGGTCTTTTCGAACGACACCGGGACGGGTAGTTGCATTATAAATGCAAAATCTTCTTCATTCGGAATGCTTGATATAGGTGTAAGATAGAGTATGAGCGAGGTTCACACCCAATTAAGATAAAGCTTTCTGTACTTATAAAAATAAAACGAAAGCAAGCAAGCAATAACTATCCTAGTTTTGCGGCGTGGTGTCAAGTTATATAAGCACTGAAAATCCAAACCCTGAACTAAAATACATCACGTGAAATGAGTGTCTAAAACTTCACATTCATTTTGAATGATTGATATATTATTGATTGACGCACTACTCCAGATTGATGTTCTGAACCCTGAATCAACCATTCATCATTCAAAGAAAATTGAAGGAAGTTCAGTAGAAGAGAGAGGAAAGTTTCTTCCTTCGTTGTCCGTCATAATCAATATTCCTAGTTCATAATATCAGACACATCTGTAACAGTAAGATATGTGTCGGTCTTTCCTTATCATCTATCCCATCTGTGCTAAATCCGTCGACAAGAATAGTAACCACACTTCACGTAGCCAAAATACAGAATGATATGTGGCCTCTCTAAGGTACCGTCTACACTTGATGATATTGCTCTGTTCACACGTTCACACTTTTTTTTGAGAAACACGATATGAATTAAAAAATTTAAGAAAGCAGTTTGCTATATCTAATATCAAGTTAGCTAATTTGGGTGTGAATTTTTATAACCCGTCGAATAAAATTTTTTGATTTTTGATAAGTTAGGGTCGAAAAGAATTTTGTTGTTTGTTTCTTTTTCCTTTATCGTATGAATAGTTATTGCATTGCAGTGTTGATAGAGAAGTGCAAATTTCTTAGAAGTTCGATTTCCATCTTATGTTTTGGTCATGCAAGAGTTTTTTTATTTCGTGGCTATACAACCTTAAACATGTCAGTGGTTTTATGTTTTTTTTTTAGTCCCATGGCTAAACAAAGAGAGTGCAATGATGTAACATCATCTTTTTGAAAAGGGGGAATAACCAAAACTTGGTGAAAAACTCAAAACGCACCAGAGTCTGAGACTTGGTTGAGCTTGTATTAACTCTTCACTAAAATTTTTTTTATTCACTTACTTTACTTGCACATTTTTTATAAGAACAAACTATATAACAGAACATATAGCTTCGATGCCCAAAATATTAAGAACAACTTGAGAACATTATAAGACTTTGCGGACTTAAAACACCCGATTTCTTAGGAAAATAGACAAAAAATACTCACAAAATGGTGAGAATAAGAACATGTTAAGAACATTTTCAGGCCTGAAACAAAAAGTAAAGAACATTAAAGGCTTCCAAAATTTTTGAATGTTCTTATAAAAAAGATTTCAGATATTTGATGCTAAACTTTAAAACTTAGTTGGGTATAACTTGCAAATGAGAAGCGATAAGATGATAGGGTCTGCTGGATTTTTGAGTATGGCACTAGATAAACTACCCATGTGTCTTGGAGAGGGTTTTATCCAGTGAATGCGCTTACATTAACATGCTTGACAAGAAGGAAATACTTTGCATATTGTACAAGCCAACGTCAATGTTTCGTAACGTCATCGAGATTAAGAAAAAAAGCTGACCAAGCATATTATGATTACTATGTCTATAGAATTGACGTTATTTTGTCATATGGTGTACTTTGCAAGTAGAAGGGAAATATTTCTCTCGAGAGTTGTTGTCAAACATAAGTGGTCGGTGTGGTTTTCTTTTAAAAATTGATTGTCGTCCAAGATTCAGTTGATTGTTTTATAATTAATCGATTCTGTTTAGAATGTTCTAACGTTCCATTTATTATTCTTGATTATTTTATGGCTTAAAGAAATGGGGACAAAAATTTTCATATATTTTGAGGGGAAAATGATATTGTTTGAAGATTTTTTCCCCTCCCTTTCTATTTTTTTGTATTCGACAAAATACAGTTATGGATGTTTCCTACTGGTCCAAAACATACATTTTCTTAATTCCCTTTTTTTCTCGAATCCTTATTTTCATGTTTTCACCCCAATTTCAACATTTATATCGTTTTTTTTTGCGATATATTTCAATGCTTTATAAGGACCACAAAAATAGAAAGCTATTCATTTTCTCATCTAATAAGGATTTGAGATAGATATGGACAGCCTGTCCTCTCCTCTATGAGAAATTACACAAATTTTAGTGTGTCATTTTCTCATATGGATGTTTGGACAAAGTATTTTTTGACTTTTCTGACTTTCTTGATGAATTTGGCCCTAATAAATTTCCTACACTGTATCTTTTCCTTTGTGTTCATTGGATCCAAGATGAATTCTGTTTTTAATTTCAATCTACACTCAATCTTTTTGTGGCGAAGTTACCAGTGAGCTTTTGTTGGAGGAGGAATAAAGGTTTTTCTGCTAAAGTTTTGAAGCATAATGTTTACATTTACTGTTAGCTTTGGATTAGCTGTTCCTAAGCGGTTAATTTATAGATTGGGCTGTCAACTTACAATGATCAGACACAGATATTTCTAAACTTATTAGCTTTGAATTGGAAAGAAATCTGGTATTGACTTCAATAAGTTCAAGGAACCTGATTAGTTTAGGCACAGAATGGAAGAAAGAATCCTACTAGAAAAGGTATGATAATTTCAAACCGTATTTGGATTGTAAACATTTTGAATCTGACAACCTACTTGGTAAAAAAGGTGATACGGGAGTGTCGTATTTTTTATAAAATTACTGAACAACGTGCAAAGTTCCCCATTATTTTCTGGTCTGTAAAAAATAACACTTTGGAGATTAAAAACTCGCTAATAAGAGGAGAAAATTTGCAAAAATAAGTTAAGTTTATTCCTTTGGAATTTGGTTTGGAAGCACTTTTATCAATTTTCTTTGAAAACATTTTTCAAAATGATAATATCAAATGACATTATCTGCATAACACTTGACGTCAACTTTGCGGTGTTATGTACATATTATGTAATATAATCTTATGATAATATGGTATAATAAGAAGGTTAACTTAGCTTAATAATTGGTATTTGTAAGCAATAAACTGGCTAACATACTCGTCACCTTTATGTTGCAATGGAATTCCTCAAGAAGGCTATTGGGACAAAAATTCAACAAGATTTATTTATTGAGACAAATACTTGATCCTTTTATTTTTCAACTGTTACTTACTTACAGTGTAATTCCAAAAATACCAAAAGGGGTTATTTCTTGGATTACAGAAAGCAAAATATTGCTCGAATTTGGCGAAGTCGTTTTTACTGGGGGAGAGCCAATGTTCTTGAACTATTTTTCCTATATAACACAAAAATTATTGATTTTATTATTTATTTTAACAACTATAATGTAAACATAGTCGAAACACAGTCAAAACATTGCAGAGTAGGAAAGAACTTAATAGCTCAGCAGATATGCATTGACTTGCTTTTAATGGATATTTTATTCTAGTATTTGTTATGCTTTTGAGCTTGCATACAAGCAATCATATGAAATCACCTAGGAGATAGCAAGCTTTACTAATTATTCACTCTATTTTGGCTCAATGTATAAATGCACATTATATATGAAAGAAAAATCATCTCATAACAGCGACTTGTTAGAAAGATATTGGTCCATCAATGAATCGTTTCAGTATAACTGTGATATTCGCTGTGCTAGAATAACTTTCCTTTTTTTGCAGGGAAGTGGGAATGAAGTGGAAAGTATTTCAGTGTAGTGTTCAAGTGAAGTTATGAAATTCATGCTCCGAAACAACAGTTTTATTTACAGATTTGGTTAGCTTGAAGGCTACAAACTCTTCTATTATCTTATTTAGCATAAAATTCTGCAAATCTGATGAATTCCTAGTAGCTATCGCAAGTTCGTTCCAAATTTTGATGTTACTACAGTACATTGCCACTAAAGGAAAATATTTTTCCCTGGGGAAGACACATTAAACCTTAGTGTAGCATATTCAACTTGGGGCAGGGAGTGTTTAATGAGAAATCTCGACCATCTCTTGAGCGGAAAAAACAGGCCACAGGCGGTTTATATACACGTTTTTTTTTTTTTTATAATACCAAAGTAAATAAGAACTAAAGGCTAAGTTAAGAACCTTTTTGAGCCTTTGTGGACTCTAAAATACCCTTGGGAAAAAGATCTTTCGAAGGTTTAATAAATTTTGGATGATTTTATAAAAAAAACTTGTACCAAGGAAATTGAAAGTTTTTCTAAACAAAGAAGCAACAAAACCACTCTGACCACAGTCAGAAATAATAATTATCAAAGATTCCCTCGCTCATGCAAGAGCCCTTAGCCCTCAATCATTGATTTTCCAATCAAGGTCTGGGAAGTCTGGAGAGAAGTCAAATCTGACTACTCTAGTTCCATCATCAAGAGTAGAGAGCAACAATCGAAGTATTTCACGATTCTGAGTTTTGACTTATTCTTTTTGCAGGTGCACAAATAACAACAACGAACAGAATAACAAAACACATTCACCACAACAAAGAAACGAAATCACTAGTTTGGAATTTGACGACGAGTTTCGAACCATCTTCTCTTTAGTCCCTGATACTGATTTCAAGGGAGGTAAGTCTCAAACTCTATTATCAATATCCGTTATATAATTTGTGTGGAATAATGTGTTCGTTGAATAACCATTAAAAGAGTGCTCATTACTCTTCGTAGAGCAAATTCAATAAAGTTATATTTCAAAAATCACAATGTAAAATACATATCTACCTCGTGTCGTAACCACAACTTTATAGAGTATAGACCGTGGAAACAGTCTACAGAAAAATATTTTAATCGGATTTTAAAAGTGGTACCCTAATGGTAGTACTACTCGATAGCGGTGTAAATGCCGCTAGATCTACTTTTCCTTAAAGGGGAACTAAACATTTTTTGAGGTCATGCTTTTTTTGTCTCCAAGAACTACACAACACAGTATAACTTCGAAAAAATATAATTTCCACTCTCAATGTCTTTTCTATTTTGTATAAAACCTTCTTTAAAAAACGTATAAATTGTTTAAAATAAACTCCCACTATACCCATGTTTGTGACGTCATATCGTTCATATTTTCTATGAATTTTCTGTATGTTCATCAACTTTAAAGCTTGATATTTCGTGAACAAGAAATAATAGGAAGATAGTAAAATCATTTTTGATTTCAGGAAGGATTCAGTTTTACGTAGACTAAATTTGGGGTTTTCAGCTTATTCCAATAAAAAGTTCAATTTTTTCAATCGACTCTAAAATCATATTCACTCACTTGTTTTCGAAAGTTCCAAACATAGTTTTACTCCACTCCACTCAAAATGGCTTTTTTAATGAATTCTGTCTCTTGGTTAAACCATTTGTGGATAAAAAGTTATGGCTACACTAAAAAGTTAAAGGTTCTCTATCAACTAAAAGTAAGAGCTTTTCCAATTACTTTCTGAACGTATTTACGTCAAACAGATGGCTCGACCTATTCCCCTAACAAAATATGCATTGCTTTAAAAAGATTAGATTTTCTGTAAACATAAAGAGCTATATCTTTTGATGGAGAAGTTTTTAGGGAAAAATATTTTCAGAGGTATTCCTTGGAAGTATGTGATGTGATTTAGGTATTTTCAAAAAAATGTTTAGTTCCCCTTGATGATGTACCCCTATTTTTGACGATAGTTTTAAACACTGGAATGGTTTTTTAACACACCGGTACCACACCGATTAAAGATGGTGGATATAGCTTGGTTTAGGGTTTAAAAATGTCAGTGGTCGTAACCAGCTGAGGAGGTGTATTTGATCTTTACTTATGGACCTCTCTGGGAATCAATTACCTTAGCAATATTTTGAAAACGAGGCAAACATTGCTCGTGATGTAATTTATGAAAAGGTTTATCGTGGATAACTTTTAAGGTTGTCTCGCTTAAAATGTGTTAATTTCACCATAATTATTATAAGTGGTAAAACATTTAAGGCTTAAGTACTTCTTGAGCTATAAAAAAGATGGATGGAGATGTACTTTTTATTTGTTTTGTGTAATTGCAAATTGTTGAATTTCCTGAAATTTTGGTTGTTTTTGATTTGATTGTCTAATTGCTCAACTTTTATCGGTCAATTATCTGAATTCGTTTGAAAGCCTGGCAAAGATGACCCTTTTGTGCTGAATCGTATGTTTTTTATCAATTTGATTAAGGATGGCTTCAGCAAAAGGGTCTGAACGTCAGAAGAAACCTCGCACAGTTTTCCGTACCTGTCCATTACTTGGACGTGATGTTTTATCGAGTAGCATCCAAAAAAACCCGGGTGTTTGCAACTTTTATCGTTAACCATACTTACGGTCAAACATTCCAAAATTTGCTCAACAATCAAATAAAAACGCAAATTAGATATAAACCAAGCTGGCCATAAATGATGTCAAACACCCGGCTCTTTTTGGGTGCATCCGTATAAAACATTACGCTGTGAATACCACGAATTCTTTAGATCTTTCCATCCGTCAATAAGGAAAACCTGGATTATTATCTCAGGACGAATAGCCGGTTATCATTGTATTAATAAATTACATAAACATGTCCCCTGATAATTATCCTTGAATTCTCTTCGTTCAGGGAATTAGAAAGTAATTCTAACAATATGCATTACCAGCATATTCCATAATGTAATGCCGTCTAATGCTAATTGACATTGAACTAATTAACATAATAAAAAATAATAACTGATTTCTGTTATAACCTATGACCATTAGTTAGTTACAATAGTAGGATAATATCTTTTTAGTGCAAATTTTACACACACTATAGTATTGATCGTTTTGACAGAATTTTAGAGTAAGTGGGAGGAGATTTTGTGTCTGGTGTTTGAATGGTGTAAATGTAGATGGATGACATCTGCTTCAAGAATTTATCTGCATTATCTATCAACTCTTTCTAGCAAAATATTTCTTAGCTGCAAAATATTTATATAGTCTTGGTCATAGCTTTGATGGTTTGATTTATTCCGTACCAAAATATAGAAGTTCCGTTTTTCAGAAAGTTTTCAACCCCCGGAATAACATGGATATTCAGGCTGTAAACTTTTTTCTATATTTTGATGTTTCTAGTTTACCGCCTAGTCTTCCTAAATTGATTTGTATTCCAATATGAGAAGGCAACGCATTTGTTAGTTACTTTGTTAATTCAAATATTGCATGAAGATAAGAAATTGCCGACCCTCGGTTTATAAGCATCTAGCAGAATATATAGCAGAAATAGCAGAAATATCAAAATAAGAAAATAATTTACAGAATCTGGAATCTGAGTTTGGATGATAATCGGTTCTAAATACCAGCCTTGACTCTCAATCATTTAAGGGTCCCAGTGAGATACGACTATCATTCCAGCCCATTTGGATGTCAAGTTGTCACTTTGGAGCTTAAGCATGGTCCGGCAGCCAAAACATACCTTTAGAATTATCAGCCCTGAAGACTGGGAGCAATTTTCTCGGCAGGAGAATATGAACTCTCTCTACCGGCTCTCGTAACAATTTCAAATAAAAATAAAAAAACGAATTTTTACTTTAAGTTCGCCTCACATCATAATTACATTTTTTGAAGGGACAATTCTAGGGGTAACCTCGATAAAACTTCTGTTAGACTTTGAATTTTTTTTTTTTCAGAAAGAAGACGTTCCATTTCATCTTCCGTGGTTTCATGTTGTAAAGCACGAAAATCAAGCAACCCTAAAGGTATATTAAGAAAACAGTTGTTCAGTACAATAGAATTTCTTTGTTTAGGGTGGGGCGGGACGTTGCCGGGGATGAGATGCTCTAGGGGTCTTTCAGGTAGTCTATTTGGCTGAAGTGAAAAAAATTATGGAGAAGTTTTATTTTGTCACTATTTCTAAAGTGCAATGAGCCTCGGGGATGAGGAAAAAGATCGAGAGATGAGGAAAAAAGATCGAGAGATTAGGAAGAAAGATAGAGAAATTTTGTTTTTCAAATCCAAAAGATAATTAAGGGGTCCTGTAATCATAGTTTTAACGCAATAGGGTTATCTTGAAGATTTTATTCGTTAGTTTATCTTATCTAATCCATCGGTTTTATATTATTAACAGTTAAAATTATTTTTTGCACTTCTTTATTTTTAGTTATTAGTTGGCCCCTGAGTGATGATAAAAGTTCTGAAAATATCGGTTTTGTCTTTGTAAGTATATGCTTATATCTCCGTTTCCACAACCATCAAAAATCTGCAAAAATATGATTACATAGCTTCAGCCCCCCCCCTTACTTTTTTTTTGGGGGGGGGGGCTAAGAAATTATTTGGCCTTTAAAGAATCTGGGGGCTAAAATTACCAAAATATTTGGGGGAACCTAGATTGTTGGGAGAAGCCTAGATGATCTGAGTGAGACTCTGGGGGCTGTTCAGCTAATTTCAAAAGAGATCTTATCTTACTATTAAAGTAAAATTTAGTTTTCATTTATCAGTATTGTACACGTTTTTTTTTATTAGAACACCTAAAATTTGGCCTGGATGTGCTTATTTTTTTAGCAATTTTCAGCCTAAAATGTTCTTAAATGCGTTCTTAATTTTTCAGACTACTCTAAATCGACAATATGATACAAAATAAAGAGCACTTAAATTTGGCAAAATTTGGACAATATTTGACTCTCGACTTTTGAAGATCCACCCCTAAATTCGGTTAAAACTGCTTAAAAAGACGAAACAATTGTAGTTTCTCGTCATTTTTTTCCAAACTGAGGCTGGGCATGTTCTTAAGATGTTCTTAATTTTTCGACGAATTTCAGCCTATATGTTCTTATAAACTAGGTTCTAATTAAAAAAAAACGTGTACTCGCATATATTTTTTTATTGACATCTCTCTACGGGGGGCGGGAGAACAATGTTGTTTTTTTTTTTTTTTTTGGGGGGGGGGGCTGAAGTGTTATGGGACCTAGCACAATTTGGGGGGGCAATTGTTGGGGGAACCTTACTTTGTTGGGGGTAGCTAGAAACCTGGCCGAAGCTATGTATTTTGAACGGGCAATCTTCGACCACCGTGTATGCTATCGCAGTCTCTCTCTCACCTGCTCTCACATTTTTCAATTTTTATGTCCAATTTTTTGGATTTTAACTTTTATTAACTATACCTCCTCTGCAAGTAAACTTCAAAATTCTCAGTTTGGAATTCATAATGTTATTTGGAATCAACAGTGAATTTAATTTAGAATATTGTAATATTGTAAAGCGTGGATCCTTTATAGATAGGCTAATATATCTGTTGAAAATGGTCTCGAAACAGTTATTATTCCCTGTATTCTAAAACGATAGCTTAAAGAAATGGAGGAAAAAAACCATAGAGAATTCTTCCTTTTTTAAATCTTTTTTTTTATGAAAAATATTTTCTCATAAAAACAAACTGTGTCTCTACTGATCTGGGTTTTAGAGTCTATCCTTATATCCAGCATAGTCATATAATTTTCTTGCTTTTTTGATATATCAAGCTGAAACTAAAAAAAAAGGGTAAAAAACTTTAGATGATTCGAAGTGGGTTGTATTTTTTCACACTTTCTCAATTAAATTCTCAAAGCTTAAATTATTCTGGGGATGTCTTAAAAACTTGGAATACTATTAACTTTCATATAGAATTTCATCTGAAATAGAAATGAAATGATAAAAAATTTTGAAAAGAAAATAAGCCTTGAGCCTGTTAAATTTTGATAATATAGTTCACTTATACAAAACACATATTTTCTTTTAACGCTATGAATCTTCCATACAAAGTACAATTATTATAATTGTGAAGAAAATTGATCAATCTTTTTCTTCAGATGTAGAAAATGGGTGGTCGAAGTATCTAAAGTATAATCTTGTTCGTTAGGTTTACTTCTATTCTTTATTTGAGATTATTTTCTTTCTAATTTTCTTTTTCAGCTCTTATTGAAACCTAGCTCTACAACACTACTTCCAGCCCTCGAAAAAATCACTGTAAATGTAAGTCAAAATATTTTTATTTGTTTTGGTCATTGAGTTTAAAGCCCCGAAGGGGCTAGAGTAACAACTTTTGAATGGGAAATGAACCTACTTAATTTCCCATCCAGAACGCCCGCGCATGGTTTTTACACAACGCCGGATTGAAAGTAAAATGTATCGCTATATTTCAAAAAATGCAGTCCCCAAAAACAAAGGATCCGCTAGATACAATCTGTCGTCATGATTGCGGCGCGTTCTAGGCGCGTTCTGGATGGGAAATAAATGGCTTTTTCTTTCACTTTTTCTTGCCTGAGAAAGGTTAGAGATTCTACTCTAGCCTCAAGGGTTTTGGTTAGCAAAAAAGTTTAAGGCTATGATTTTTGGTAGTGAAAGAACCGATGAGATATCTCTTACTTTAGTGCATTAAATATATTGCGCAAAGTTACCGGGAATTTGGTTGATTCGAATCTAGATATTTCTTTAATCAGAAATTCATTCTTTCCCAGTAATTTTCTTCATTTTCCTATAGTCATGTTTAGCGTTTGAATGTCTTTTTTTATCAAAAAAAAAAAAAAAAGAAAAAAAATTTGTAGTTTTCTTGATTTCATACCAATATATATCAACATAATGTAAATAAGTGAAACAGTCTATAAACCAATATTGTTTTGTTCAAATACAGAACAAAAAAAATCGCTATATTTTTTTCATGTATCACTCTATCAAGAATCTCCTCTATCTATCCTTCAAGATTTATTTTCATATCGTTTTTTTTCTTTATCTATCAATTGATTGTATAAACACAGAAGGAAACCCTTGTACAAGTTTATGTTTTGCGCTGTTTTACTCCGAGAATTTTTTGCTCACTACTGTACCCATGTTTAAATTGTGTTTCTTCTTTCTTCTTCTATAAAAGCTAACGAAAGGATATCGACGAATTATGACCGAAATATCGAATCAACAACGGCTTCTACTACTTAGCGATTTAGGTATTTCATTCATTATATCCATATATCCAATCCTTATCGGACATTGGGCTGTTCCATTAAATTTCCACACATGGGGGGGGGGGGGGACGAACCTTTTTAAGACAAAAAAAGATTCTTAGAATTTGTGTGGATACCCCCTGGAAAATGGCAAAAGAAGCCCTGGAAAAATTCTTTTCATACCTTAAAAGTAAGGGTGGACGAACTGAAATGAGTCTTTTACCCCTGGAAATTTTAGAATAAACTGTTACCTCCTGGAAAAATGAAAAAAGTACTCTTTTAGACCCCTTCGTACTCTTGGGTACCTAATAGCCGTCCCCCCCGCTAATTAATTTTTCGAAAATTTTCCACCCAGGACATTCTTATTTCAACCCCCCCCGCTTATTAATTTTTGGGGAAATATTTTTGAAAGTTCCCTTTTTTGTCCCAATTCTGCTGTATTAGTCTCCTTTTCAAAAAATTTCCACCCAGGACATTTTTATTCCAACCCCCCGCTTATTAAGTTTTGAGATTTTTTCCAACCCCCCCCCCCCGCTTATTCCAACCCCCCCCCCCCCCGGCTATTGGGTACCCGAGAGTAATCCGATTATCTCATGGAAAAGTTCCTTCACCCCCCTCTATGGATTTGAAATGGAATGGCCCATTTTATACCAGGCCCTGTTTGGCTCTATCGTATTTTTTCTGAACGAACAAATGTAGATGATATTTTCACCATCTAAAAATGCTCGGCAACCCTCTACTTATTTCGCGAGATTAAGAATTTGTGAAACTTTCTGGATTTATTTTCGCGAATTAACTTTTTTCATATATTTTGTCTGGATTAGATTTCCACAATTCAGTTGAAAATGACCTTGAAACGAAAATATTATCACCAATAGCAAATTTGTAGGTTATTTTAAGTATATTTTCTTTTCTAAGGTTCGTTGTTTACGAAGGACATCGCCGAGTTGTCAAGACGCATTATCAATAAGGTATACTTTTAGATGCAATTATTTTGAAATGGAATTGATTCACCTGTCGTGGTGTCATTCATTCCGTCTTCTAACATTACCTTAAGGGAATTAATTTTTGGAGAGGGGCAAAAATTGTAAAAACTTATTTTTGCGAATGGCTACCTGGTAAATCGGTTCTTTTTCCTTTTTCGTGCTTTGATTAGGAGTTAAAATTCATTTTAGCAAAGCAGAAAAAAAATTAGATTTGGTAAAATCTGATTTTAGCGAGATATAATTTGTCAATATTCGCCAAATTCGTCAAAAAATTGTTCTGCCAAAATTAGTCCCCTCAACGGTTTATTTCATTTGCATTCGTTCCATTTCATTTCAGTTGACCAAAACACTGAACGCAGAATCGGGGATGGTATTACTGATTAACAAGAATAGTGATGAACTTTATACCGAGGTATGAATAATATCATACATTTTTACACGTTTACCTCCATATTATAGTGTGTTTTATACAATCTATAAGTTACAGTGCTTTTCTTTGGGAGTACACTTTTTGGACCTACCCCGGTGGAGGTCCTATAAATTAACCTCTGTTCGTTCGTTCGTTCGTTCGTCCGTTCGTTACTAGCTTTTCTCGGGATTGGCTCATTAGTTTTTCCTAATTTTTGGCACAAAGATGCAAAATGGTAATGCCCAAAATGTGACGGAGCCCGATTTTCGAAAAAAATTCATTTCCGGCCGAAAATGCCGGAAATATGCCGGAAAAACTGTTTTTTTGGCATTTTCTCGAGATTTTATCATTAGTTTTTTCTGATTTTTTGCTCAAAGATGCGTATTAACAATGCCCAAAACATGGCGGAGTCCGATTTTTAAGAAAAAAATTTTTCCGGCGGAAAATGCATGAAATATGCCGGAAATCGCCGTTTTCCTAGATTTTCATTGGAGTTTTTCCTTATAATTGGTTGTTTTTTCATTCAAAAACATTATTAATAGCAATTCCCACCATCAAGCATGTTTCAATTTTCAATTTAATTGATTTTTGAAGCCGGAACTATTTTAAAAGTGGAAAAAGTCGCCGGAACAACTAGTTTTTTCGCCGGAAGAGTTTTTCTTGAATTTTCGAGCTATATTTTTTGAAATTTTTGCACACTGAACAGACGCTAAAATGTGACGGAGCCCGATTTTCGAAAAACATTTTTTTCCGGCCGAAAATGCCGGAAATATGCCGGAAAAACCGGTTTTTTGACATTTTCTCGAATTTTTATTTTTATTTTTTTCTGATTTTTTGCAGAAAGATGCGTATTCGCAATGCTCAAAACATGGCCGAGTTCGATTTTTGAGACAAAATTTTTTCCGTTTGAAAATTCCGGAAATCGCCGTTTTTGCATAATGGATTTTTTTCCTTTAAATCTATGTTTTTTTCACAAAAACATTATTGATAACAATGCTCACCATCAAGCATGATTCAATTGTCAATAAAACTGATTTTTGCGACCAGAACTTTCTATCTATTTTTTCCCTACAACCCTTCCCTCTCCCCCTACCATCAATCAATGATGAATTTCTTGCGTTATGCATTTTCGCTAAACGCTATGTTTTCTGACTGATTTTTTTCATTTTTCTTTTCGCATTGCTATCTAACTTTCAGGTAGGTCCAATCAGCATCTAGCTTGTTTTTATAAGAACAAACTATATAAGAACATGAGGCTCTAATGGCCAAAATGTTAAGAACAACTTAAGAACATTTTAAGGCTTTACGGACTCTAAAACAGCCAATTTCTTAAGAAAATGGACAAAAATACATAAAAAATGAGGAAAATAAGAACATGTTAAGAACATTTTTAGGCTTGAAACTGAACAAGTTAAGAACATCCGAAGGCTTCAAAAATCTTATACGTTCTAATAAAAAAACGTGTAGTAATACATAGCAGGGAGTGAGAAATTACATCGACTACTCACTTATTTAAGAGCTGTTGCAGCTTTTGATTTGTTTTTCACTTTCCCTTTTCTTTAGGCATTTGGTGACAAACTGCTTGGTAAAGAATATCGGATGGAGGTACGTGTTCGCCGCTTTCATATAAACTAAATATCTCTTTTTAAAATTTCTTATCAGCAGCCTTAGAAGATACCTTTTTTGCATTTGATAGTAAGAGGGATCTCACATAAATCTTTTACTCTGCTATGGAAATCTTGTTTTGGAAAATTGTACGAATTCTGCGTTTCAAATTTCCATTAACATTTTTATTGATCCGATATTTTATCTACTCTCTCTTTCAGCTATGTAATAGTGGATTTTTATTTCTATACTCCCAATCAAAAGTACAATCACTGCTAATTACAAAGGTATCAGATTTTCTTTAATTTTTTAATTTTCTCCCTTCTTTTCAAACATGAAAAATAAAAATAACTTAACTTTAAAATTTGAAACCCATCAGTGTTTTTCATCGAAATTCCCTCTTCGTATTTCACGCCTTCCATGAAAAAGAGCTGTTTTCAGAATCAACCAATCGAACCCACCTAAAAGGCAAGAATTTTTGGCAGAATAAAAATTTGGTGGTTTTGGCCAAAATGCGCCAAATTAAGTTCCCGCTAAATTAAATTTCCTCATAATTTTTTTTTGTTCATCCTCTCAATTTTACTCCCTTAAGGTATATCGATGTTTCGTTTATAAATAAGGGTTGGAAAAATCAGAAAATCTCAGCCTCAGAAAATCTCAGGAAGAAAGGGGAGTAAATCAACTTTTTGAAATCTGGTCAAATTAGTCCCGATAAGGGTCGGAAAAAAACAAAAATTTTCCTAATTTGTGTTTTTTTATTCCCGCTAAAGGTAGGTTCGAAAGTCGGGTGGTTCGTACCCGTCAGCTCAGTACCCCTATTCCCCCTGTAAAAAAATTCAAACCCTGTAGAAGAAAGAATCCATTCAGCGCTACGAACATTGGGGTGTTCGTTCTATAATTATGAATCTCATTGATTTTTTTAACTCATACGTATTTCTTTTCAGGACTCTCCGATCGACAAAGATTTACAAAAATTAAAAGAAGTAGCATCAGTTGGTACGTTTCTTATTCACCAAGTACAGTTCTGAAATTCATAAACTATTTATTTTTGAATTGACTTTGCATCCCCTTTTTGTCGCCAAATTTCTTGACTTGAATTTCTATATTTTTTTAAATGGCTCAGAAAATAACGACAATAAAAAATCTTAAAGCCAGATTGACATTATGTTTTCCGAGGTCTGAATCGCTGCTTCAAATACTCTGAGCTTGCATAAAGATTGCAGTTAAATTCAACCAATCATCAAAACAAAAGATAGCGCATGACGTAGCTTATTGTTCGATTCAACACTTCGATGTCTTCACTTTAATATAACATTTTAATAACTAGAGAGTTTACAATGTTTTGACTGCAAAGTTTCGATTAAGAATTGGAATGAATTGTCTGCGTTTTTAATGAATCTGTATAATGTTTTTGCAGAATAAGCAAACAGACTCATGAATAGATATACTGGCTAGATTATCAGTCTCATCTTTTTATAAACCTTTTCCTAGACATCAACATCGAACAATTACTTGTGGTACCAGCCTATTCTGAAGTTGGCGATGACGTCATAGCCTTGTTTTGCTTGTTCAACAAAATCGGTGCTAAAACTGGGTGAGAATTTCCTTTTCCAATAAAGCTTTAGGGGATTGTATACGTTTATCGTGCGTTAGTATAATCCGTTCGCAATATTACGTCGAAGTTTCTTTGTAAGATAACTCTAGTGGTAAATACTTGAATGAATGCGCATACACGGAGGGGCGTATCTCCTTCGTAGTTCTTTTTGAAAATCCTCAAACCAAACTCAAAAGACGACAAAATACTTTCTATGGAAAAAAATATTGATGTGTTGAATCTGGTATAGACAATAGGGTATTAGGGACCAAACGTGCCATCGTTCAAATTATTTCTGCTATTCGACCAATTTTATATATTTTTTACTATAGCTTCACCAAACTCGACGAAGAACTCATGCAGATGGTGGTGAAAAATTGTCGACATATTGTTTGTAATGCTTTAGATTGGAAATCACAACTTATTATACAACGTCAAAACGAGGTTGGTTCATGAATTCACTGTTAAGTGTTTTGAGTCTTATTACCAACCTGTTAGTTCAGAGTGTGTTGACGCCATTAACGGTTACAAAAATTATTTTTAAGGAGGACAATTCTTAATAGATGATTTTCCTAACAATTGAGAAATTACCAAGCAAATTGATTGGTTGCCAGAGCTGCATAAGAGACTAAGACTGGTCAAGTACATGACCTTTTTTGACAATAATATCAAGGATGTTTAGATTTTTTCCTTGAAGTTTCAGTAAACAATTTCTCTTTCTGTTTTTTTTTTTAGAGTTTGTTAGAAATTTCGAAAACCTTATTTAGCCATCTAGGTAAGTTAAATCTCTTAACCATAGAAATTCAAATATCCTCGCAAATCCTTTTTAATTTTCAAGGAGGAGTTTTTAAGAACGTGGGTTATAAGTCATAACTCTATATCTTAAGTATTCGATTTGTCTTCTGAGCGTTCTCAATACTCTATAGAATTCATGATCAAGTCTACAACATTTATTTTCAATTGATCATAAGTTACTCCAAAAATCTTTTTGATCATCGATCCTTACCATGGTGTGACATATACTAAGGGTATACTACATTTTTCTAATCCACAGACGATGTGTCCATTTTACTGCACAAGATTATGGAGGAAGCACGCAACTTGACTAACGCTGAACGCTGTTCACTCTTTCTTGTCGATCACAATAGGGGAGAATTGATCGCTAAAGTTTTTGACGGCATCGAATCGGAGGTAAAATATGTGTTAACCACTCTTGAGTAAAAGTCTAGTTGTAGCATGTAGGTGCGTTCATCTTTGCACAATAGCTGTTACCTCACTGTATTTCAAGATTATATCCATCCCTGTCTCAATGACCCCTGTGAAATTTTGAAATCCACCGGGATAGTTTTGAAAAAAGTATAATTTCAGTAGGTTTAAAATTGAGATCTCACTGAGGTGAGCGAGATTTTCACCAGATCGAGAAGTTTTTCTCTTAAAGCATTTGCGGCTCTTTGTCCTAGAATTCTTTGGCATGTATTTTTTTCGATTTTGACGACCGGAATAAGATCATAAATTTCCAAATTTTGATCAGGTCAGAGAATTTCAATTGATTTTGCCGGGTTTACTCATTATCTCAGCGGGGCTTAAAATAAGGCCATTTTGGCTATATTCTTCACCGGGTCATTTACTGAAGCAATTCTGACCGGTTCACTGATACAGGGGTGTATATATTTAGATATCTTATACATTGAATTCCTTTTTCTGAAACTAATGAATTGTATTTTCACTTTTCAGAATTCTTCAGAAATACGTATCCCAATAACGAACGGTATTGCTGGTTACGTTGCTACGACAGGTACTTAAAATTATTTATTGTAAAACTTTCCGTAGCCCTTCTTACGGCTTAATGAAGTTGACACAAAATCAAAGTGCATATTATTGATATAGAGGGATACCTGAACATATTTCCCGTATATCAATTTCTCTTTTTCTTTCAGGCGAAACTTTGAATATCAAGGATGCTTACTCACACCCTCTCTTTTATAAAGAAGTCGACCAAAAAACTGGATTCAAAACTAGGTAAAAACTAACTTCGGATTCAAAAGTTATTTCTTCCTCAATTTTTAAAATTTTTCCAGAAATAATTAACCTGTTAGATTAATTTTCTTTAAAATATCTTTCCAACGGTGTACATAAAAAAGTGTGCTGAGAAAGATACAGTTTATACAAATTACCCAAAGTTGAATATTATATTCTCTTCTTTTTATTTCCAGGCATATTTTATGTTTTCCTATTCGCTCAGTATCTGGTGAGTTTCTTCTTTCATTTCATCCATTCAAAACTTTACTAAACCTTTAAGGTGAAATGGCCGGTAAACATTGCTTGTCTTTTCTATACAAATGATAAAGAATAAAAAAGAATTTATATCAAGGACTATTATTTGTAAGCTTCAAAATTCCAAATGGTAGAAAGTTTCCACCTAAATAATTTGTAAAACTTTGTAAACTAGTCCTCAAACGTAATTCTAAGGCGAATGGTGCTGATAATGTTTACTTCTATCTTTGGTTACAGAGCAAATTATCGGTGTAGCTCAACTATGTAACAAATTAAATGGGAATTGTTTTACGAAATTCGACGAAGAACGGACACTAGGATTTGCGATTTTTGTTGGTCTTTCGCTCGTACAGGTATGTAGTATGCTGGTGTTCAAAGTTTTGTAAACTCTCTATACTGACTTCATTCTACTATAGTTTGAACCCTCGGTACAGTTTTGAATTGTAGGGAGTGAGAAAATTATGACATCTTCCCAAAAGCCATAGCCATCTTAATCTCTTACTTTATTGAAGCACATGGATTGTGTAAAGGACATCATTTAAAGTATCAGGATATATCAGGAGATACCTTCATGATCATGTGCTTACACAACATTTCAAAACAATAGAAACTTTTCCCCCTCCCGAGCAGACTAGAGTCGTTTATAATGCATGTAATACATAGTATAGGTGTTTAATGATGATACGGTTATTGTTACGGGATTTAGTTTGTATAAAATTGACTAAAATTTGATAAATCCCTCCATTACTTTTTGCTTTATTTCTACTGAATTAGTAGTCTACCTTGCTAGACTACCTTCCGAGACGTACGAGCACAGTTTTTGAAAAATTATTTTGTTTAATTCTGCTTTGTCAGCATAGAGGTGCGTGCCTCCTTTCTATATCATAATAAAGAATATAACTTAAGGCTATACAATATTAAACGAGTATGATTTAATTGTCACCTTTATCATTTACTTGTCCAGAGTTTGCTTTACAAGAAAGCAACCGATGCCAAACAACGAAGCAAACTCGCCAACGAACTTATGCTTTATCATATGATGGTATGTTGTTACACAAATAGCTCTACACTAAAATTTTGTTCTTATTAAGTATATGAAAAGTGGTTTGAATATTTTCTATGAATTCTATGAATTCAATGTGTTATGAAGATGAATAGTTTCTCAATGAGTCCATCAGGTTCGGTCCAATGATCTGAGAACGTTGGAGAATAAATGTAGTCCACGAATCCTTTTTTATTTGCAAAGAAAAAATAACATCTAACTTAATACAATAGTGATCTGGGTTTTTACGCCAACTATGGTTACTCGTATATTTTTCATGATATTTTCATTTTCACTGCTTACCAGGTCTCACAAGAAGAAATTGACAGTTATGTGAAGGTTGCCATGCCAACGAAAGATTCTCTTCATCCGGATATGGATAAATTCAGTTTCATGCCAAGAATCTCTTTTGCTGAAACTGACAGCATAAAGGTATAATGATGATTAATTGATGACTTTTTACATTGGAGTCTCTTTAACTTGAATATCTCCTTAACTCGTACAAATTTGTGTTCTCCGTGCGGATTTGAGTTATGGAGACTCCATTGTATTAATATTATCCCATGACCCAGTCCATTCGACTTTCATTCAAATTAATCCCGTTAACCTAGATTTTTTCCTATATTTTAAAGTCTTTGCAACTTTACAAGGAGATGTATTGATAATTTTTTATCTATATTTGTAAGTCAGAGTCGATTTGCCAGTGTCTTGTAGAACTATCTTTTTGTCACCGTTTTTATTGATTTATAATTTACTCTCTTTCTCCAGGTTGTTTTGAGTATGTTCAATGATCTCAATGTCATCAAACGTTGGAAAGTTTCAGAATCAACATTAGTCAGGTATATGATCATTTCTAAGCTAAGCCCAAAGTTAAAGAGATGATCATATGGCCTAAGGTTTTTGGCCAACTAAAACCTTCCACATAAAGCAATTAAAATATCTAGTTTCTGTGCGGTTCTTAAGTTAAAATTCTATTATTTTCATGCTATTATTATTTTCATACCTATAACTTTACTTGATTATCAGGACTTTGGCACATAAACAGAGAAAAATAAGTCTTGTTAAGGACCATATAAGGATTTTTCTCAAATGATGGTAATCTCATTAAATTCTCATTCAATTACACCGAGTGCCACCATCGTGTCTGTAAACAGTTCCAATATCTACAGAGAATTCATTTCCGTAGAGAGTCTGTACTACGCAACGTTATACGTGAGGCAAAGCCCCTTTCTTTGAACATAAAATATGAGCAGGTTCTTTCTCTTTCTAGATTTATATTAACAGTTCGAAGAGGGTATCGTGACGTTCCATATCATAATTGGACGCATGCGTGGACTGTGGCTCATTTCTCATACACTTTATTGAAGAAAACAAACGCGTTGGACTACTTAAGTGATTTAGAGGTGTTTGTCCTTCTGGTCTCTTGTTTATGTCATGATATTGATCACAGAGGAACCAATAACTCTTTCCAAATATCATCGGTGAGTCCAATGGGTGAAATCCCACTTTATCAAACATACTGTATTTCGCAAAGAAGTAAATTTTGACATGTATGATTTTTTACATTTTTAGTTTTAATGGACATTATGTTTGATTCCGACGGTTGATATTTTTTAATAAAACTTGCCAAGAAAAAATATATATTTTGAAGAGGTACTCGTGTTATCTCTCTATTTCATTTTGTTCTAGTTTTACCGATCATGAATTTCACGGTATAAATCCCTTATCTTTCAGCAATCTGTGTTAGCTTCATTATACAGTTCAGCTGGTTCAGTGTTAGAACGTCACCATTTTGCACAAGCAATGTGTATCGTTCAAACGGAACACAACAACGTCTTTGAAAGCCTATCAAGCACTGTAAGTAAAGTGTTATCGTTATGGTCTATCAGCTTAAAGCCCTATCCATATTACGGTCAAATAAAAGTGGAAAAGTGGGACACTAAACACCGTTGTCTCATCAGAGATCTTTTATCCTACCAATATAGTTAAACTGAAAAAGAAAAAATGTCAACGGGGATAGAACATATATTTTTGAACAGGTTTCCACTTTAAAATCTATGGTTTACAGTAAAACTTCGTCACTTCTTAAAAAATCTTTGTCACAACTAATTTTCACTTTTCGCAGAGTAACTTTTCCTCTTTAAGGTAGTGATTTAACCATATCACTAGCTCAAATTTACTTGCGGCTATGTCTCTTTGCGTTTGATTTAAAAACATGGATGAACCGACTTTTCAGGATTACAAACGAGCTTTAGATTTGATGCAAAAGATGATCTTGGCCACTGATCTTGCCAACCATTTCAAGATTTCCAAACAGTTGGACGAACTCGCTTCAAGTAAGTGCACTATAAAAAGCCTTGGATTTAAACTGTATGTTTTTTTTTCTCGATAGAATTGTTGAACTGCAATAACTTTTTTGAACTTAACATTAACATCTGAATCTCAACAAAATTTATACTCAATCATATAGAGGGCGATTTTAAAATTTAACTTAAAAACGAACCTTTTAAGCAAGTACGATATGTTAGCCTTTCAGCGAATGCTTTTTCGAAAGAATATTTTGTTAGAGTCGTTGGATTAATTTCTAACAACTAACGGAGAACAAAAATCAAGTCTTTGATAAATCCATATCAAAACTTCTTGTTTGTTGTATTTTTTAGCTGGAATACAAAAAGACGAAGCAGCTCACCGTGAACTTTTGTTGTCATTATTCATGACGACTTCTGATTTGTCAGATCAAACGAAACCTTGGGAGAGTGCTGTTAAAGTTTCTGATTTGTTATACCAAGAATTCTTCTCACAAGGAGAAATGGTAATCATCTTCGTATGCATATTCTTTTTTTTCCAGCTGATTCAAGTCTGTACAAGAGAGCACTTGCTCTCGGAAACATACAATGAATGGAATGACTTCATGACGTTCTAAATCTACAGGCCTACCTACTAAGCGTACAGTGATTTCGATTTTTGTCTCGATTTTCTGAGAATTTTTGAAGACGCTGCCTTGTGACGTTAGCTTGAGAGCAGTGAGAAAAGTAAAACAAAGAAGATTTTTGGGAGAAAAGAAGCACAAAGATAGATGAAAATCAACCATGAGACAGTTTTGTGAATTCAGGAACTTGTTTGTTACACATGTAATGGAACATGTGTCTTACACGGAAGTAGATGTTGCAAGAAATTTTCCTTTTTTTTCTATTTTCCCACGCGCACTTTTGGCATTTCGAATTTTCGAAGATTTTTGATTTTCTTTCGAAAAATTTTTTGGAGTTAGTGGGACTGGGAGAAACCTGGGGCTTGAAGCAAAAATCGCTGCACGCTTGCTAGGCCTGTAGATGTAGAAGGACATTGATGATTTTCAATTTATTTATAAATTTATCTGATTAGGCTATTAGCCAGTGCCAAGAAATTGTTTGAAATTACGTTCGCGGTTTATCTTACAGGAAAAATCATTGGGCTATCAACCAGTTAAGATGATGGATAAAGATTTGGCAAGCATTCCAGATCTTCAATATTCCTTCCTCAATAATATCGCATATCCTATTTATGAGTAAGTTTATAGCCATCTGCATCTGGTGAAATATTATTATTATTATATTATTAGTAGAATGGGGGAATCACATCTTCAATCCAGTGAATTGAAAATGTAACCCTCTATTTTCTATTTATTGAAAATGTAACCCTCTTTTTCTTATTTTATATTTTAACTTAACAAAGCTGGTTGAAAAATAAAAGTGAAAAATGTTCGATAAATAGTGCTTCCATTACAAATAAAATTGAAACAGACTATATTCCACGGAGAAAGTAGAACACTTGATTTCGACTTTTGTCCTGTCGTGGAGGGTTTGAGTGATAGTCTTTGGCCAAACTATAATCAAAATATTTTGTTTGTTTGTTTTTAGGAAACTGTCCCACTTCTTTCCAGAAACCAATTGCATCTTGGGTAATATCAAAGAAAATCAAAAGCAATGGTCCAAAATTAAGGAGGGTTGATTATAGTTTATATTTATATCAAATATGTATCTTCAACTGTGTAGGTTTCTTTTATTTTTTGGAGCAATTAGTTTTGAAGTTAGCTTTGAGAAAAATGCCTAATACACGAGAAGACTCTCTCTGGAAGACATGTTTTTAAATGCGTTTAACAATCATCAAGCCTTGAAATATAATAACACCTCCTTCTCACAGTAGGGTTTTTTTAGCCAGTGGGGGTAAAAATAAAATATCAAAAATCGATTGGGATTGATATTCCCATGTTTTTATGACTGGGGATTCGAATTCCATTGTTTTCGAACCAGAAAATACAGTGGGGATAGAAAAACTAGCACAATATTTTGCAATGAGTATTTGCTTATCTGATTATTTTAAGATATTTTGGCCAATTTTTCCAGTGAGAAGGGGGTGTATAATAGTGACGATATGACAAAGTCGATTTTTTTTTCTCGAAACGTTCAAAAATCAAAGTCTGCGTCTGAGAGTGGTCTGTATTTCATCTGGCATTTTTTCGTGGACTGCGTACTACCCTTTCTCGGTCACGGTTGTTTGCGGTGGCAAGAATCAAAAATCAATTGTTAGAGTAAGGAAAGCACAGAATTTTGTTCTAAAACTATTTATAGGTGTTCTATGTATTTATACTTTTTTGCTTCCAATATATTATAACGACAAGAAATTATTTTTTAATATATTTTTGCCCTTTTATGTTTTGAAAATTTTCGTTTTACCAGCTAGCTAGCTCTTCCAGGGAAATGTAGATTATAATTTTCTATCCGAAAAAAAGTATTTTAAATTGTATAAATGCTCTCATCAGCAAAGCTCTGGACCCTTAAAATAAAACATGGAAACTTTATTCCCTTTTTGGCGAAGTAAGGACATAATACTTGTTTTCAAGAAGGTCATTTTCCCTGGAAGAGCTTAAATTCTTTTTTGGCACAATAATGTTTATTTTTTCCCTGTAAACATGGAAGAAGAAAAGTTAAATTATTTTATTAGCACGTAGGTTTTTTATACGTAGAAAAGAAAGATGAGAAAATTTGTATATATTTAACAACCGTTTGTTTTCCATTGTATATATTATTCCATCATTATTTTATCATTCGAGAGAAAAAACAAGATGACTAGTGGTAGTTATCCGAAGAAATCATTCGATCAATCGAGAAACTTTTTTGTTTATTTAGGTCCCTTATTTAACTGGTCAACTTTTCAAAATTTTTGATAGTTCCCAACTTTTTAGTTAGCGATTTTATGACTTTTATGACATCATGTGTTATGTTTTACAATCTAAAATTAGTGTGTTAATTTTTCGAAATGAATACTAAAAATCAATTTTTTATTCAGTGTGTCCGGAAAAAGTGGAACACATCTTCTACAGGGTGTTCGAAAAAGAAAGTATCGAGTTTGAGCATGTTATTGAATAGCAAAGTCTGTATGTGTGTGATTGCCAAAACATGGAGAAAGTATTCCATTATGTACGTTTTTGAAAAATCTAAGAAAAAGAGGGAGAATTCAAAACACAATTTTTGTGAAAGTGCACATCAAAACTTTTTAATCGTACAGTAGTTGTTTTAGTTGTTTTGCGACTCGATACTTTTTTTTCGGACTTCCAGTATGAGATAAAATCGTCAAAAGCTGATTTCAAAGAAGTTTAGAATAACTATAAATACTTCATTCTCTTTCTAAGGTTAAGATTAAGTTTACAACTGTCTCAGGGTTTTACTAATTTTAAGGTGGTGATAGAGTTATAGGGCTACAGAATTCTTAGGTTAGGGTCAGGGTTACAGATTCTCAAAATATTACTTCTTAGGTTAGGGTTAGGGTTACAGATTCTTAAAATACTATAATTTTTAGGTTGGGGTTAAGGTTACAGTACAGATCTGAAAACACTATTTCTTATGTTGGGGTTAGGGTTACAGATTCTCAAAATACTAATTTTAGGTTGGGGTTAGGGTTACAAGGTTGGGGTTAGGGTTACAGATTCTCAAAACACTATTTCTTAGGTTGGGGTTAGGGTTACAGATTCTCAAAATACTATTTCTTAGGTTGGGGTTAGGGTTACAGATTCTCAAAATACTAATTCTTAGCTGAGGGTTACAGATTCTCAAAATACTTTTCATTAGGTTAGGGTTAGGGTTACAGATTTTCAAAATACTAATTCTTAGGTTGGGGCATGGAGGTAATAAAAATATAGATGGAAATATCACTCCTACTATTCTATTGTATTGTATCGTTGATAGCAAACTGTTGCTTTGGGAAGAAGCCATTAATTTTGCTTTCGCTCATGGGAATACTTGAGTCGAAGAGAATTTGAATAAAATCAATTTACATTTTTAATTTGTTCATTGGGTGATGACAGTTTTGTTTATAAAACATAAGAAAACACTGCAAGAATAAGCACAGAACATCGAATTTAAAATGTTCGCTGCTCAGGGAATCCTCGGCAATTTTTGTCAATTTTTACATATTTACTAATTCCAATCTTTCAACTATATTCTATCAAAATTTTGAGGCAGCTGCTCTTTTAGATCTAAAGTTTACCTCTCGAAAGTTTCCCGATAAAATAAAAACTTCTTTTAAAACTAAAAAGAAATTATTACTCGAAAAAAATTCGCATTTTACCTAAAAACACGAGGTTTCGTTGGACAGAATAACTTTACTTTAGTTCTTATAATCTATATCTTGACTGAATTTTGCTATCAAGGATTGGTAATCAAAGGAGGCCGATTTGAAAGAAATTTCTAAAGAGTTTTATGACTTCTCTGGCTATTACAGAAAAGTTGCAGTGTTACTCCATCTATTTTTTATTACCTCTATGGTTGGGGTTAGGGTTACAGATTTTCAAAATACTATTTCTTAGGTTGGGGTTTTGGTTACAGATTCTCAATTCACTATTCTTAGGTTGGGGTTAGGGTTACAGATTCTCAAAATACTAATTCTTAGGTTGGGGTTAGGGTTACAGATTCTCAAAACACTATTTCTTAGGTTAGGGTTAGGGTTACAGGTTCTCAAAATACTAATTCTCAGCTGAGGGTTACAGATTCTCAAAATACTTTTCATTAGGTTAGGGTTAGGGTTACAGATTTTCAAAATACTAATTCTTAGGTTGGGGTTAGGGTTACAGATTTTCAAAATACTATTTCTTAGGTTGGGGTTAGGGTTACAGATTTTCAAAATACTATTTCTTAGGTTGGGGTTTTGGTTACAGATTCTCAATTCACTATTCTTAGGTTGGGGTTAGGGTTACAGATTCTCAAAATACTAATTCTTAGGTTGGGGTTAGGGTTACAGATTCTCAAAACACTATTTCTTAGGTTAGGGTTAGGGTTACAGGTTCTCAAAATACTAATTCTCAGCTGAGGGTTACAGATTCTCAAAATACTTTTCATTAGGTTAGGGTTAGGGTTACAGATTTTCAAAATACTAATTCTTAGGTTGGGGTTAGGGTTACAGATTCTCAAAATACTAATTCTTAGCTGAGGGTTACAGATTCTCAAAATACTTTTCATTAGGTTAGGGTTAGGGTTACAGATTTTCAAAATACTAATTCTTAGGTTGGGGTTAGGGTTACAGATTCTCAAAATACTAATTCTTAGCTGAGGGTTACAGATTCTCAAAATACTTTTCATTAGGGTTGGGTTAGGGTTACCTTTTCAAAATACAATCTTAGGTTGGGGTTAGGGTTACAGATTTTCAAAATACTAATTCTTAGGTTGGGGTTAGGGTTACAGATTCTCAAAATACTAATTCTTAGCTGAGGGTTACAGATTCTCAAAATACTTTTCATTAGGTTAGGGTTAGGGTTACAGATTTTCAAAATACTAATTCTTAGGTTGGGGTTAGGGTTACAGATTTTCAAAACACTATTTCTTAGGTTGGGGTTAGGGTTACAGATTCTCAAAATACTAATTCTTAGCTGAGGGTTACAGATTCTCAAAATACTTTTCATTAGGTTAGGGTTAGGGTTACAGATTTTCAAAATACTTTTCATTAGGTTAGGGTTAGGGTTACAGATTTTCAAAATACTAATTCTTAGGTTGGGGTTAGGGTTACAGATTTTCAAAATACTATTTCTTAGGTTGGGGTTAGGGTTAAATCAATGAATCATGCGTAGCAAACATCCAAAGAGTGCACAATACAGTTGTAGTGCTTCATAAATATGTATTTTCCAAAAATCAAAATGTTAAAAACATAACTAAAAGTTTCATGCACTTACATACAATCATCAGATGATGATTGGGTTGGGGTTAGGGTTACTACGAATTTTCACCCCCTAAAATGCCTGTCCTATTTCAGACTGATTTTCCCCGTGAAACGAAGCTATTGAAAGAATGAATAATGATTAGTTTGGTTAGTGGTGTACTTTAATTCGCAAAAAATGGTGAAATAGTTGAAAGTAAAAAATACAATACCTTCTCTCGGTACTGGCAATCCTCAGTGGCCTCTTGTCGTTCATCAGGTGTTTCTTTATGCTCCGTCATACTGCTAGTAGATTGGTTCTCTCCGGATGGTTTCTTAGCAACCGGTGGTGGTAATAAGCGGGAAGTCTTTCGTTCTTTAACTTGACTGCTCTTTCCAACAAACTCTTTCAATATTGGATGAGATTGTAGATCTTCATTTTCACTTTCGATTTCGATAAAAGCTGAAAGGTCGTCCTCATTCATGTGTAGGAGAGAATCGACTAACGAATCATGGATACTTTCATTGATTTGTACTTCATGATCTTCTGCTCGACATCCACAATTCTTGCATGTTTTTCTGTTCATCAAAATTAAAAGGATAGACACACACACCAAATTAGGAATGATTCCTTAATACGAGTTTCTCATGTTTTTCCTATTAAGGTCCTTTTACAAAGCACGCTGTCGAGAATGGCCTCACTCGATCAATTAAGTGTTCAATATAATTTGCCTAGCGAGTAAGGCCACACTTTTTTCGGTGCTTAAAGTTTTAAAGAATATAAAAGATAAATTAATAAATTAACATTTGTTATGTAAATAGGTTCAAATAAGATTTCAAAAGATAATCAATTTGTTTATTTTGATAAGGTAAAGATGCCGTTATGACTGATCCCGTAAAAGACCAATTAAAATAATTTAATAAAATTGACTTAATTACAGCACGACAGGGAAGTCGATAAGAAGAAAGGTTTTGTGCTAAAAGATAAGACAGCTCGTAGGATTCATACTGATTTTCTTATCTTCAAAGTCTGAGTCAGTGCTGCTACACTGTTCTTTATTAGAACCCAGTCTATAAGAACAATCAGGCTGAAATTCGTCGAAAAATTAAGAACATCGTAAGAACACGCCCAGCCTCAGTTTGGAAAAAAAATGACAAGAAACAACAATTTTTTCCTCTTTTCAAGCAGTTTTAACCGAACTTAGAGATGGATTTTCTAAAATCAAGAATCAAATATTCTCCAGATTTTACCAATTTTAAGTGCTCTTTATTTTTGCATGATATTGTCGATTTAGAGTAGTCTGAAAAATTAAGAACGCATTTAAGAATATTGTAGGCTGGAAATTGCTAAAAAATAAGCACATCCAGGCTCAGCCAAATTTTAGGTGTTCTAATAAAAAAACAACGTGTAAATGAAAAGGCAATTCCGTAAGACCCCTACCAACTGCAAAATCGTCCCAAGTGAAAAGAAAAAAAACACTAGAAAATTACACTGAGTGTCATCACTATCATTGGAGAATTCTCGTCCTCATAAAAGCCCTTGTCCTTGAGAAAGTCATCATTGGCATTTAACCGAACCTTTATTTATCCCTACATGTCTGGAAAATAGAGACAGGTGTTCAATAAAAGAGCTCTGAGAGATTTTCATTATCAAAGATAAAAGAAAGATTGATATCATACCTCCAGAAATGTAATTCCAATCCACTACAATGTTGGCAGTAAAGACAAGGGCTTCCGATACCGTGATCATGCAATAAAATAAGCTGAAAGATATAAATGAAATGTCTGATTCTGGTTGACTTACTGTATCAAGCATATAAGGCTCGAAATAACGATTTCAAGTGGGTCGGACAAAATGTCCGATCAGGGTTGCTTTAGCTTGAAAATTGTGATTTTTGGGTCGGACAATGTCCGATGTCCGACCGTTATTTCGAGCCCTGAATAGAAAATACAAGAAAGTTTATACTTTATCAAGTTATTGTTGAAAATCTAAGGATGGAGTGTGGTAATAACTCATCATGAAACTTTAGTTTTTATTTGTGATTCACTGATTTGAGGTCGCGAAGATATTATGATTAACTGGCTATGAATTTTACTGCTTGTTTTGTTGCCTCTATATAATATGCTTCAAGCAATGAGTGGCTTCTGTATTCATCTAGTCTAGCAAGCTAGACGACCAATTCGAACATAGTAGAAATAAAGCAAAAGGTAATGGAGGGGACAATTTTAGTCGTCTAGAAACCTTTGTGCACTAACTCCAAACAAAAGAAAAGTGTCAATATTGCAATTATAATTTTCTCCCGCTCAAAAAAAATTCTTGAAAAAGAAAATGTGTGTGGATTCGTGTGTTAAAAATGTTTCATTTTAGTTGATTTTGTTTGAGAGTTTGTTGTTGCTTGATATATTGTTTTCTCGCTACGCAAGTTTCTGCGTAGCTAGCCGGGGATTCTAAAAGGCCGGAACACCCGATTCTTCCAGTCGTTTATACAAACTAAATCCCGTAACAATAATCGTATTATCATATAACGCCTATACTACTACTACTACACACATTATAAACGACTCCAGTCTAGTATTCATCAGTTATTAATTTGATTTTATCAATCTGCGTCAACTAAAGGAGCTGGATACAAGTTTAGAAAAAAAAAGAAGAAAGATGTGGCTTAAGGAGTCACGTAACATTTTAAGATATTTGCAAATCTGACTTGCGATTCAAGACAGTGCTCTATACCATCTGACTGAAGACACTGAAGACTGCCTGAAACGGCACGAAACTCCGAGTATCGGAAAATAAATTTGTCTCTATTCTTGACTGATAACATTTTAAGATAAACATTTCCTTTCTAAGGATGAGATATCCAATATGCATTACAATTATATCAAGATAGTTCTGAGTGAAAAATATGCAAAGAGAAAATAAGAACTCTACCTTGCTGAGGTTTTCAGAGTAGCAGCCATATCTCATCCGTGGTGATTTGATTGATGAAGAGGGTGAAGGAACCTACAGAGGGAACAGAATGCATAAGAAATGTGTCAGCATATTGGCAATAGGCTTTCTTAGTGGACCTGATAAAACCTTTCTTGGTAGGGAGGGATGAGGGCTTATTTTAAATGGCTAACATACAGCACGAAGAAAGAAAAGGGAAAAATTGTCACAAACGATGAGAGGATTAGCATAGTCTCCTAAAGTCTTATCACGATCACTCAAACAAACCATTTGTCAACTCATTAGTGCGGTTAAACAATTAACAAAAGTAACAATGTTTTTATAAGCATGTTCTTTTTAACGGGTATTGCCTGACATGGATATTTGATAAGTTGAAAGAGTCAGTACAAGAAAATCAACAAATTACCAAAAGTTCCCCATTAACAGGAATCGCAGTTAACCCAAGTCATACTAACAAAATTTGGCAATTAAATCTCATGCGCTGAAAAATCATTTTTGTCAAAAAAAGATATAAATCATAAGTGGTATATGTATACGTAACATTTCTTAAAAGGAACATGCTTTGTGTTTATACAAGAATTTGCATTAGGTGTAGGAAAGCTTTTATTCTTGTTAGACTACTTGACTCATTAATGAATGGATCCCTGCAAAGCGTGTTTAAGTGCCTTGGAGACTTGGCTTTAAGCTGATATCAGATTTACAGGAGAGGTCAAACTTTGCATGAACTAAGTCAAAATTGTTAATCCCTAGCATCGAGTGGCAAATTATACATCGAAGATTCTAAGCAGAGCAAATCCATAAAATTCATAACTATAACTGTAACGGGAGTAAACTCATGTTACTTTTACGAAAAGGCCATAAAGGATGTAACTTAGGCTTATTCATATAAATCGATACCTTGTCAGTGTTTTTTGATGTATCTACGACTTCTTCCTCCATTTTGAAATCTTGCTTTTGTAAAACCATAACTTCTCAAAGTAACCATCAATAGAATGACAAGTGAGAATAGATATCAAGCATCATGTACGGTTTGGTATGTATGTAAGCAAAAGGTCGAAAAGAAATAAAAAGCAAAGAAAAACTGAAACTATTTTTCTTTCTTTGTGTTTACTTTAGTAGATATCTCATCCATCGCATCAAGATTGAATTTTCAAAAAACATCAAAAATCAAACAAAAATTCAATCTCTAATCTTTAAACATACATATTTTGTGAAAAAAGTTGTTGCATAAACTTAACCTTGGCCCATGAAATAACCACACTATAAGTGACGTACTGATTTCAAGCAAAATAAACGAAGCCAGTCATCATTTCCAAAATAATTTGAACAACTTTTCTTTGCTCACCATTTTTTAAACTCATCGGGTAAAAAATATATTTACAGTGTAATTTCAATTAGTCCTTTTGTCTCAAGAAGCATTCATTCATTAAGACGCCCTTTAGAGACATTTTGGCGTTTTTATTTATCATTTAGTTTCCTCCCATCGATGTTAAATCAACGCAAAATCTGTAACAAAACCTGCGCATCTTTAGTTGTAGTTCATTGTCACAATCTAAATGGATCTTGTAAAGCCTTTCATCCTTCAAACAACAGCCATGTACGCCCCTTTATGTGGTTCCTTCCACGCCCTGTCCGATTTTGAACGCCACTGCTGATACGCCATTAGAGTATGAGGCGCCAAGTCCGAATAAATGTCCACAATATTTATCATCGTCGATGTTGTCTTCGAAAAACATCTGAAAAAAAAAACAATTCAAAAAGTCATCTCACGACCTGTACGTACATAATTTCCATAGTGCAGCAAAGGTTACCGAATTATTTGAATCTAATCTAAACTATCCCGAAAATTTTATCTTCAAGAATTCATACTGCTCTTAATTTTGGCTTTTTACATTTATGAGACAACTTCCTTCCTATTACACGTTTTTTATAAGAACATCCAAAATTTTTTAAGCCTTTAGATGTTTCGTGTTTCCAACCGAAGATGTTCTTTAATATGTTCTTATTTTCACCGTATTGCGAGATTTTTGTTCATTTTTCTAAGGAATTGGGTGTTTAAAGCTATGGAAAGTCTTATTCTCGACATCGTTCTTAATTTTTTGGCCATTGAAGCATTATGTTCTTATATAGTTTGATCATATAAAAAAACGGGTAGCGAGTATAAGGAAATTGAAAAGTAAACAGGGGCTTGTAATGGCTCCGAATCAAGTAAGGATGGCCACTTAATTCAGCGCTAATGATAAAGCATCGAAATCTATGTGTACTTTGGTTTAAACAGAAGTGAGGAAAAGACGTTGACTTTTCTATGGGTTCAGTTTATTGAGAAAAAAAAAATCAAATTTATTGAGCTGGAAGATTAAGATTTGCTAAATAAGTGAGAACTGGTGAGAACGAAAAGTGACTTTATATTGAAAATGTATTTGATTCTTCTTCGAAATATTCTCTCATTCAAAATATAAGTCGAGATATTGAGATCATAATAATATAACTTTGGATGGAGAGAAAGTACGAATTGTTTTGATTAATTTCAGTTGGTGGGCAACCATTATATAATTGAGTATCTCTTGCTCTGTTGGGAATATTGATAATCATAGGATTTCGTAAAACAGATAAATATAGAGGAGAAGACAATTATGAGAAATCTGTGAAATCTTTCTTGTTACTATGTTCATTTGGTTTTGATGAAAGAATGTGAGAGTACGCAATGACGACAAAATCTTTTCGACAGGTTTCCATTGACGAAAATAATGAAGAGCTTTTTCAAGGCCCAGGATGGAAACATCTCAAAACATCAGTGGAAAACTTACGTCAAAATTTCACGGTTCTGTGCGACTCCCTAGAAGTCATTTTCAATCTTGAAAACACAAAACTGATAGCAACCGGACGAGTGGAGATTCCGGACACTTCGAGACGCATATTGGGTAAAGAAAAACAATTTGTTGAGAAATTTCGTGAAAAGTTGGATGCTGTGAAGTGTGTGGTCATTGAGGCGGGCGATAATGCGCCTGAATACGCAAGTCTGTACATGTCACTGAATGAGCACGTTCAAAATGCTATCAAAACTTTGTGCACGGAAGTGAAAGCCCAACTCACAATAAAAAGCAAATCAACCGAAGAAATTTTGGCTGAAAATCAAAAAATGATGTTGGATTTACAGAAGAAAGATAAAGAATTGATGGAGGAGTTGAAACGAAATGAGACAGTCCTTGTGGAAAAGAGAACACTGACTGCCCGATGTAAAGTTCTGGAACAACAAATTGACGAGAAGAATACGCGAATACAACAGTAAGTCATCTTCAGTCATCGGTTTTTCTCTTCTCAAAAAGTGTCTTTATAATCGGAGCCACTTATAGCGTTCTAAAGTTACTCCACGCCATGGAGCCACTCTTTTTTTAGAAACTTTGATTAACGCAATTTTAACATTTTTGATTTGTCTTCTCTAGAAAGCTGAAGAATAAATACTATCCTATAAAGCCAATGCAACCTGTTGGCTTGTCTTTTCTGACAGTTTTGTAAAATTCATTAACTTATTAAGTAAAATGAGCCAAGTTCCTAAACCAAGAAGGTGGAGTGCTATTTTTCCTTTTTCTATTCTCCCACCGTCTTCAGAATTTAATGAACTTTGTTGTCTTTCTTTACAGATTACAGAAGGAGAGCACAGTCGTTTTGTGGAAACGAGAGAAACAAAAGCTGATAGGAACCATACATTCACGTGAGAAAGATATAGAAAAACAACTCGAGTCGACATCCAGCGAAGCCGATAACACGAAATATCGACTTGAGAAACGAATCGAGGAATTACAAAATAAACTTCGCAAAGAACACGTAAGGAACACTACAAAATCAACTATTCCAGCATCTGAGGGGCTCGTACTACGTCGAAATCTATTCCTCAAGGAACGGCTTTACGTGGTAGCAGAAAGCGAGTTGAAAAAGCAGCAACAGTACTACGCGAATCTGTTCAAAGGGTTGAAGCGAGACCATGAAATTGCAAAAGCAGCACACATGGAGTTATTCGCCGAAGGCAATAACGCCATAGAGACAGCCATTTTAGAAGAACCTAAATCGGCAAAAACGTTTTCAGACAGACTTAATCGAATCGTGAAAGCCATTTTTGCGGGAAAGGTCACTGAGTTGAGATCGTCATTACCTGCCCACTACTTGGGCTACGAACTAAACAAGGGGAACAAAGAAAAACCTAAACCAACAGCCGAAAAGAAGAATAAAACAGATTTTATAGTCAAGTTGTCGCCTGAGGAGGAGGCCAACTTGGATCGGACCGATCTTGGAAGCAGCCTCATCAAATGGCGATTAAGCGAAACTGAGAACGTTCCAACACTTGGAAAACTGCTAAGAGACATCCAAAAAGAGCACCCAACCTTCATAGACGAGAAAGGAAAATTGAAAATTAAAGAAGTGTCCAATTATTTCCCTACAATCTCACAAGAGAAAATCACGCATTATTTTAGCCTGTTTTCCATGTGGGATGACAACGGTGATTTTAGCCTGGACACCACAGAGATTCTACACAATCTACCAGGAATCTTGGGGTATTTGTCGACAACGGAAGAGGTAGCAGATGCAGTTCGAGAGATCGATATCGATGAATCAGGGACTATTGATTTTTACGAGTTTCTGTTATTGATTAAACTCTTACAAGACGGCGAAGGAAAATCGTCCTTCTTCCAGAAAAATGATTTCCTAAAAGTATCCAGTCAGTTGTCGGACTCGAACTCAAAAATATGCGCGATACAATGAAAATATTGTGAACTTTATAATAATATAAACAAGTTTGGGATGATTTTCATCAATTTATGTAGTATTTATGGTAGTAAAAGTAGTGATGTTTATTTATGGCAGAAGGTTATTAAGTGAAAAAGAACAAAAAGGTTTTGTCTTTAAGCGACGTAATTCCTGCAAAATATTTCAAAATATTTTTTATGTCGTGCATAAAAATTGAGTAATAATTTCTCGTTGCCGTAAACCTTTTGAGTACAGACAAATTCTTTTTTTTTTAAGATTTCCCCTTCTCCCTTCTATTTTGCTTATTATTGAAGTGCTTGATAACATCAGCAAAAATTCTACCTCTCTCATTTTGAAGAAAGCAGCTCCTGTCAACAAACTGTCACTCCCTGCTTGATGCTGAGGTCCAACCCGTTCAAGCTGGAAAGAAAACACAAATAAAGAGGTCATAATGTGTGAAGCTATAATAACATTGCGGAGATCATAGGTTATTGACCTGAAATGTTAAAAAAAAACCTGTATAATATTTACACTAAACGTAATATCTTTTGACCTTTCAGTTCACCTATATATCAAGATTTTTAGAAACTTGGATTCTTCTTGTATTTAAAGATTTCCATACGGATAAAAGATACCCAAACCTACCTCAAGAATTTCTGAAACCTCTTGTAAACCACCCTTCAAACTTTTGCAGCTTTTCATCAAATATTTGACATCGTAAATTTTGGGGAAATATAATCTCAGCAAATCGAAAAAATCCGATTCTTCTGGTGGTAAAGCTTGATTCATCAACAATTTTAACAAATATCCAAAGTCATAACCGCTAAGATAGAAACAAAACATTGTCTTTAGAACTCATTGGACATCATTTGAACAGTTTATTGCGTGGCATTCTAAAATACTTTGGAGCGCCACCATTTATTCAAAATCAGATTTCATTGGATATTGATTTAATGATTTATGCCATGGCAGTATACAATTTTTTGGCTGCACTATGAATTATGTAAAAAATGTTCCGGTTACAGTGTTATTTCTTCCATGGATTAAATGTTTTGATTGATTTTTCACACGTTGCATAGTGTTTATTCCAAAAGTCTTCCCAGGTGTAACAGGGTATTTTCAAGCGCTTTTTTAAGACCGTTTTGAAACTCGAGATTTTTCAGAACAAAACAGTGGTAAGGAAAAGTGCTTGAAAAATACCCGTGTGTAAAGAGAGGAAATATTGACGTAATAGAGAATCAAATCAATATACAAACCTATGAAATGAGAGCCAATAAATATCTTCTGATAGAATGATCCCTGACGTATATAAGAGTTCTGCAAAACGACCAACATCCACACCATCTTCTTCGTGGCCTTTGAACTGGATACCAGAACCGATAAGTAAATCAATTGAATCTTGTGCATACATATCTTCCCTGAAAACATACAATTTGTTAAACTATTTTCAACATTGAATTGTCATAAATCTTACATCAATTGCAACTCATCCATGGACGAACATTTCCAGTGGGTAGTCCGAGAAAAATTTTCAAGCGGTGTTTTTCATCTTTCCAAAGGGGTAAAAGTTTCTAAAATTTCCAGGGGATAAAAAGCCTGATTTTAGTTCGTCCACCCTCACTTCAATGTATGAAAAGAACTTTTCCAAGGGTACTTTTGGAAATTTTACCATTTTCCAGGGGGTATCCACACACTTTCAATATTTTCTTTATGGCATGAAAAAATATTCTCTGGATTGAAATGTTACAATCAGCACTATGGTGAATTTAGCTGAGAGGCTTGGCCTACACTGTCTAGATATAAAAACTTTGACGTGTGTACCGGACTTGACACGAAAAAACAGAGTAAAAAGACAGCAGTAGGCCGAGTATTAAATTAAGACAGGATCCTGGCGCAGAATTTTATTGGCTGTTGAACAATGGTTGAAGTCACGTGCGTGATATTATTGTTTTGATTGGAACTGCGTGAATCTGATTGGCAGCCTTATCAACGGCTTTTTTTGGCACCAAGTTCAAACCAAATGTAAACAAATTCAAACTGGGTCATAAATACCATATTCTCACTGAGTAGTTTCTGATTGGATATTTGCTTGGATGGTGTAAGTTTTGGTTAGAGAGTATGGATCTCCAGACTATGGTGAATCCAGCTTCAACAGAATAAGAGCGTACTTACGTAAGATTGAAAGTGAAATTGAACTGCCAGGTGGATCCGTTTGTTGGTTGTTCCCCTTTATCGTTATAAAATGTGAATCCGATTTGAATGATTTTCAGTAAATCTACATTACACCTTAATAATTGGTATTGATAATCTGAAGAGCTTTTGAAATCACCAATAGGTCTTGCAACAACTCCAGGGAATTCAGTATCCTAAAGATAACAGGAAAGATATGATAAGGAAGTAACATAAAGTATATTCTTTTAAAAATCTACTCAATTATATTACTTGACATTTTGTGTACTGATATGAACAAGAAATAAAGCATTTAAGGTTTAGGTAAAAAAAAAACGGGATACAAATGAACTTAATTATAGAAAATACACACTTGCAGCAAAAAGAAACAGTTAACATGTAAAACTTTTACCATAGCAACATAAGGAAATTTTTCCAGTGTATCTCTAATTTTGGCAAATTCTTCATCAATGTTGTAATTCCAAACATCAATAATGCTTGGTTCTTGAATGGCTGATGGCATCTTGAATTTAAATGTTATACCCTTTTCTACATTTCAGTCACTTTTGTTTTCTTTTTCAGGTTTTTGATCTAAAAGGAGCAAATTAATGTTAAATCTCTCCGACTTTCCAGACCTGATAGCTGAACATCTAAATTTTGAGAGGAATTTCAGTAAAAGTCTAATACGCTTGAACCGGAACTCACCCATTCCCAAGCATTTAAGCATCCGGAAATTCCTTTTTGCGCCTTTTCTGTATCGATCCTTCAATTTTTAGCCTTAAAATGAAAATTTCTTTTCCCAATCCTCTTTTTTGAACATTTTTAAGTGTTTTGAAATTGAACTCAAATTTTCAAAGCTATTCAAAGTCACCCTCAAATGTCTAAGAAAAATATTTTTGAGCTTAAAACCCTGCCTATTATATACCAAGCGATCAGAAATTTTATGCTAATTAAGAAATAGGTCAGAATCATGGTCTGAAAATTTCATTATCAAGAGATACAAAGTACTTACGTTTTCTAAGTTTTGAAAACGAAAGTACTCCATAGCTCATTGTTCGAATAATGCAATGAAAAATGAAACTTTTCTATGTTTCACTTTTTTGCACCTATTCTTCAGAATGAAAATATTTAAGATTTTAAGTTCTTCTTTTATTCCATGATTTTTTACGGCACTCTGTTGACAATCTAACTCACGCATCAAATTCCCGCTTTCTTCAGTAAATTGAAGAAACCTAAGCCTAAGGATCACGGATTGAAACAATTTATATATGAAGGGTCGGATTTTACAGCCGCTCGTCGTGCAAGGCACTGAAAGGCCACGGGTGCCCAAAAGAAGGGCCGTTTGAAATGTGGCAACCTCATTGGTGGAAAATTGATAAACAGCTGCAAAGAAGCTCTGAGAAGCAATCAACAGAAGAGACCACTTTCGTTTTTGTTGCAGATTTCTATAATGTTATAAAAACTTCTCTCAGGGATTACTTGTCAATGTACATGTACACATGTGTTGTGTCAACTTATCAGCATTGTATTGTTGTAAAGGAAAAGATAAAAGAGGTATGACTAGCCTAGTTTCTAATCCTGATATAGGAGTTTAAGTTTAGACTGACAGGTCAGGTTCTATATACAAAACTGTATATACAAGCTATATACAATTCTATATATATTGGCAGTAAAAACTGATGTGGACCTGCAGGCTACGGCTACATGGGATGGCCATTTCACCACCATTTCACCGAACCTCAAAAGTCATTAGATTTGAGTTTAATGAACCGCATATTAAAAAATACACCAATTCTCTTTTGATTTTAGGCGGTAATCACAAATATCTTCGTTTCGCGTCGCCCGACCTACTCTCGAAAATTGAGTAGAATTGAGTCGGTAAGTCGGTAAATTACTCGGACTTTTTCTGTCAATGACCTTTCCTTCTTCAAAAATTATATTATTGCAGAATTTTTTGCAAGCGATTTCTAGCGCATTCGCAGCATTTTGACTTTGTTAATCATTACATGCGCCATTTTGGGGTCGGAGGTCAAAGGTCAAAGGTCATAATTTTAAACCACCCATTACACGCGGTTGTTTTGGGTGCTGGCTGGCTGGCAGTTTCCTCCAAGAATGCACTCCAAAAATGGATGGAAAAATGGGAACCCGAAAATTTTTACGACGGACGACCGACCGACCGACTCAGTTTTTAGACCCAACGAGGACGCGAAATGAAGATATTTGTGATTGCCGCCTTACAGTATAAATTGAAAATACAGACCAGATATCAATGAGTCCCATGGTGCCTACAATCGTCCCAAGTTGGAGCAGTTGACGGTATTTTGATTATGTTCGATTGTATTTGATTATTTTCAATTAGGTTTGATTGATTCAATTGTATTCAATATATTCGCTTTCGTTGTACGCCCCCCACCCTTAAAAACTCTAACACCCAGGGGTACTAGCTACGGTTGACAGATGAACTATAACAGAGTGATCCAATTTAATTTAATAGTAATCATATACATAGAATCGTAATGCAATAATAGACCTTTTTTTAAAGAGGCAGCCATATTGAATAATTATGTACTCCAGCATAAAAACAATGATACAGCCATGCATAATTTTTAAAATATGCACGATACAGTAATTATGCATGGCTGTATCATTGTTTTTATGCTGGAGTACATAATTATTCAACATGGCTGCCTCTTTAAAAAAAGGTCTATATCAAACACAATCAACAGTCATTTTTAATTATCGGGAAATCGGGGAAACCGTGGATAAAAAACGTACGGAATGAAACCTGACAGAAGGTTTATAAACAGATTTATTGAATAAAGCTATAAGAGGTTCATTACTTGTGGATCTTAAAACCTACTTAAGCAAAAACGAAAGTTGTTGGGAAGGAAAGAGTAAACACAAGACAGAAGGTTTGGTTGTGTTGATCAGGTATGTTTTTGAGAATCCAGCTGTTTTCGATCACGTTCACGTTCGATTAGTTCGATATTTAAGTAACATCAGGTCCGAAGGCCCATTCTCGCTACATTGTTACTTGGAGAAGATACTGAAATTAATGGAAAAGAAAAGCAACAAAGTAAAACATAAAATGTATACCTAAACAGTTAATAAAAATCAAGTTTTGGAGTTTCAGGTGAGCTTCGTAGCTTAGTCTACCATTTTGACCCGGGAAATAAATTATTATCGATTTAAATCGATTTTCTTTACCCGACAGGCTCGATAAAATGCACGAAAATATCTGAATATGTTTTCAGCGATTCTATCCGTGGAAAACATTTTTTCAGAAAAATATTTACACTCAACGATTCCTCATTTCAATTTCATTTCAAAGACAGGAAATTTTTCCAGAAAAAATTATCTTTGTTGCTAAAATTTGGGAAAAGTTCTTTGATCAAATCTATTTTCTCTCAACTGTTTATTACCGATTATAGTGAAATCGATGAAACAGCGAGAGATATTACAAATCTCTACGTCATAGGTCTTTGTTAAATTTTTACTCAGTGAGCGGAAAACATAACGTCATAGCAATCAGAGGAATTTTGCTAATATTCTTCTATATTTTAAAAAGTTTAACATAATTTTGAGTTTTTTTTGACAAAACTCTTTGTAATTATATAGCTTTTGAGTAATCTAATCGATTTTTTTTAATTTTACAATTTGTTTTACCATTATACAGATTTTATTCATTTATTACTGATCAAAAGCTATATTCTCCTACGCATCGAAGTTCACCATGTACGGAGCACGGTCCGAATGGTGGTGAATTGAGTGAAAATGATTACGCATACCAATGTTTTTCCAAACCTTTACAAACTGCTGAATTAAAAAGTCTTTGTCTGGGTCAGCCTCTGGAGGCTGAGTGGATCTGGCAAAATGGTGATGGGCTCACCCAACGCTGAAGGCTCTGGTAAGTTAGTATTTGAGACTGGGATTGCGATTGATGGACTGACGTTATTCCCGAGGGAAGAGTGTGCGACTTGGCACTTCCACTTTCGTTTTGAACAAAAGGAGGGGAAAAAACTTGCGACATGAAAGGGAAGTGGTACGATCACCAGCGGGAATGACTTTTAGATGGTTCTTATCCTATGCCTACTCTAAAAAATTTTTGTTTACACTGTTTCAGACCTCCCTTAGAATATTATTGTTTCAAAAAGGAAATGAGTTGACTCTGGAGCTTATTATAAGCTTATTTTTGTGTTGTGATTTTTTTTGAAATATTTGCTATAATTTGCTTTGCGAAGTCCTGAGCCATTTTTTGGGGGCAAATGGGTACTGTTTAGTATGTCTCAGCATCAGAGCAGTACAGGGAACCTTTTCAAACCCTGAAAATGTCTTTAAGAGTTGTGAAACCAGCCTTCAGCAGCCTGTAGAAGGTTCTCAAAATCTGATCAAACAAACTTGTCGAATCCAATCAAACAATTGAACTAATCAAACTCCATCGAACGATTAAAGTTCAATTAAAAAAATTAATCAAACCTAATCAAACACTCACAATTTTTGAAGCAATAGCAGTTCGATTGGTTCGGTCAGGAAAAAAACTTCGATTAGTTCGATGATATTAAATCCTCATATCTTCCCTTGCTTGCAAAAACTTTATCCTGCCACGCGATTGCCATTTCGACAGTTCCCGGACTTAACAACTTAAAGTTTATTGTACCCGGATATTTGTCCGCGGCCCCTTTGTTGCGATTTTGCACGCAGCCGAGTGGTGGATTCCTACGCCTCAACAAACCGCCTCTGGCGCTAAAAGGATACAGGGAAAGTGCGTAATCCATAATCGGTTTAATTTCCCGATTTACATTCTGAATTTGGCTTTGAAAAGAAGCTAATATACGGTGGTGGAGCAGCACAAACTTGTCGAACAATTAATTGGTTTATCGAACTGATTGAACCGAAACCCATTGATAGAACTTATTAAACACTCAGGATCTTTTAATAAATCTTAGAGTTCGATTAATTATTTTAATCAATCTTTAATCGTTTGATGAAGTTCGATTAGTTCAATTGTTCGATTGGTTCGACAAGTTTGATTGATCGGGTCTGGTATATTCCTTGAAGTCAGGTAACTTGCATCAGTGGAGGGAAACATACATACCCCTCAAATGAATGACCTGTCTGGTCATTAAAATACAAAGTTAAATACAAACAAAAATGGTAGAGTAGAGCTGCGAGCGGAGCTGCATGGTTCATTTGTTTTGAAATTTTTCTGCTTTGTTTGGTCAGTCATTTGAGGGCTAATAGACCTTTTTTCAAAGAGGACGTCTTGTTGAATGATTATGTAGTCCAGCCGTAAAAACAATGATAGAGCCATGCATAATTACTGTATCATGCATATTGTAATAATTATGCATGGTTTTATCATTGTTTTTCTGCTGGACTACATAATTATTCAACAGGGTGGCCTCTTTGAAAAAGGTCTATTGAAGTTTCCCTCCACTGATGATGCAAGTTACCCAACTTCACGGTATAGAAATGTAGGGCTCCCTAATTTTAAAATATATTTTTTGGGAGATCGTAAAATACAGTAGTTGCTTCCTCAAGATTTCTAAGCCAATCAAAATATGTGCACAGAAAACTGTGCTAGCAGTGGCGTTGTGACAAGCGGAGCTTTTTTGAAAGGGCGCCAAAAGAGACTTTTTTAATTGCCCTATCCTTAAATATCATACTTTAGGCGCCTTAAATCGCGCCCCTGGATCAATTTTACTGAGATAGTTTTAAAATACTTGCAATTTTTTTTTGCTCACTTCGCTTGCAATACAGCTAATTGGTAACTTCATGCAATCTTTAGCTAAATTTACAAGTTTTTTTGTGTACAATATAGCATTACACTCATTTTGTTTTATAAGCATAACGTTTATAAGCATACTGAAGCTCAAATTTCCAGAAAAATTAAGCATATGCTAAGCATACCTTGAGGCTCAGCCAAAGAAATTTTTAGAATCATAATTTCCAAAACTTCAGAAAATAACAGAAGAATGAAGAAGAGAATTACAAACAAAATTGGTGATTTTATTTTTGTTTGATCTCTTATAAGTAACACAACTTATAATAACAACAACATTCGAAAACAATAGAATGTCTTCATTTCTCTCAAGATTAAAGATAGGGGATAATGCGCGAAATTTTTTACCCCCCCCTTCATAATTTTTTTACCAAGCATAGGGTTAAGCATATATAGTCGAGGCTCAAAATTGAGCTTTACTTAAGCATAGTGAGCTTCAGCCGAAATTTACCGTATGCTTATAAAACGAAATGAGTGTATTGAATGAAAAGTTAACTGCGCCCCAAGACCAATTTGCTGACAAGGGGGCTTGGAAGCTTTGGCAATTTGCAAGAGTGTTTTCCATTCATTTTTGGATTTCTCAACAATTATTATATTTTATAGTTAGAGATTGTAAGAGTTTGTGCTTAAAAGGACGAAAAGAGAGGGGGTTGAGGAATTTTCATTTTTAAGAGGGGTTGATCTAAAAAAGGGGGTACGCTATCAAAAAATCAGAAAGATAAGATCTAGCATACAAATTTTTGTTGCTAGTTTTTTCACTGATTACCTTTTTCCTCAAATCAATGTAGTTTTCTTCAACAAACTTCACATGCAGTGTTGCTGAACAATGTCTCACAACCCTTCATTTTTTAGTACAAACAGTTTCCACACTGGCGCTTGCGGAAGCTGCTCATCGAGAATACCAAGCTGGTAACTATGAAAGTGCTGAAAAACTTTGTATGCAGTGGTGGAGAAGGGAGACTGATAGTACTGGATGCCTCTTACTTCTATCATCCATTCATTTTCAATGCAGAAGGCTGGACCAATCTGCACAATTCAGTCAACTTGCCATAAAACAGAACCCGATGCTTGCAGAAGCTTTCTCCAATCTTGGGAATGTGTTGAAAGAAAAAGGCCAAGTTAAAGATGCACTCGCAAATTACAGACATGCAGTCAAACTCAAACCAGATTTCATTGACGGCTACATTAATCTTGCTGCTGCACTTGTTACTGCTGGTGATTTAGAGGGAGCTGTGCAAGCTTATGCCACTGCCCTTAATTATAATCCTGTAAGTCAAATTTGTAGAGATTTCAGCATTCACTGATTGGGGACTTGCTAAATCATTTTCAGGCTCTTATGTTTGTATGTCATACACTAATCTGTGTAAGGCTCATTTTCTATATAGAGCCAATTTATTTTATGCTTATAGAAAAGTGAATGAAATTTTATATACTTTTCAGGAACTATATTGTGTACGAAGTGATCTTGGAAATCTACTGAAAGCACTTGGTCGACTTGAAGAAGCTAAGGTATGTAATGAGAATTCTTTTATACCTCTTTACTTTATGAACAGTTTTTCGCTTCCCTAAAGAGAAACATCTGAATCTAATTGCCTCTTTCTTTATTTTCTCTATGGTTCCAAACAGGGTATCAACTGTGAATCAACTACATGGAATCCTCAATGATGCTGTTTATCCTGACCAGTCACACATATTTTATCTTAGCACTAGAGGATTGTGAAAGCTATTACTAGAAAAACTCTTTCTCACTAGACCTAGAACATCTAATGACTAAATCTTAAGTTAATAGCCTTTTCAATCTTCTGATAATAACTTGTGATTGTTACATTGGCCATGATTATTTTTCTTCAATGAAGGCATGTTATCTCAAAGCCATTGAAACTCAACCAAACTTTGCTGTGGCTTGGAGCAACCTTGGATGTGTATTTAATGCTCAAGGGGAAATATGGCTTGCCATTCACCATTTTGAGAAAGTAAGTTTTGTCTATCAGAGGGAGTTGGTACTCAAATCTCAGACATAGTGGTGTTGCAAAAGGTGGAATGCAAAATACAAAGATTTGAGATTTTTTTTTTGAAAAAACTTTTGTACTCATTGACTATTTGACAAATTCAATTTGTGCCAAAAAGGGTTTTTGCATTGCATCGGTGTCAAAATGTTTTGAAAGAATTGGTATAATTCATGTGTACTAAAATGCCACTTTCTAAATCTTTGGGGGGGGGGGTGGTATGTAAAATATTCTCAAAATCCCCTTTCAGCAACACTTATCTAGGTCTGACTCTTCCTGTCTATAAATTAATCGTATTCCCTGTCTTTTTCTATCATTGAAGCTTTTGACATTAACAGATTCTGTGAATTAAAGCTCCCATTTCTCTTGTTTGCCAATTCATATTGCATTAGGAAGTGACATACATTTTATTTTTATAAGCAAGTGTATGCCCCTTGGTCAGGCTCAAGTATGATTAAGTTCTCAAAGCATCCAGGCATAGTTTATGCTTATTATATGCTGATGAATCATGCTTATGATTCACCTTGAGCCAAGTTTTTAGTGAAATTACAGAAATGTCGTAAAAATTTGTTCATATTTTGGGAGCAGTCGAATGTAGCTAGCCGTGGAATTTCTTTTTTTTTTACTTGACCTCTCTACCAAACCTTTTTAAACAGATAAGAAATGGCAACTTGAAAAATATTTCAGGCTGACACATATGCTTATGCTATGCTTAGGAATTCAGCAAATCTGAGCCTTCATATGCTTATAAGCGTTCTGCTTATAAAAAAAAAACATGTAGTGTCCTGTCCTCATGATTGAAAAATTCAGTCTGCTTTTCTAAGCATCTTTGTTTACATTAACCCATTTTCGTTCTATTTTGTCTAGTATTCCTTTTGCAACAAAATTTTACGTTTGTGTCAGGTTGACATTTGAGAAATTTTTATGGGTATATTGGAGGAACTGATATTTTCAGAATTTTTTGGGGGGAAATCAAAAAAGGGGGCAAACAAAAAAACTGTCATAGGAGAAAAAAGAATTTGGTGGGGGGAACAAACCCTGGAGTGAGTGGGTAAAACCCATGTTGTTCACAAAGAACCTCATTAAGGCTGACTTTATCAAGATCTGTATCAGATAACTAATTTTACCCCATTTTCAGTTCACATTTACTTTTCTTTGAAATAACTTCAGCCACTTTTGAAACACCTCAAGAAAACAGAAAATGAAAAGTTTTGAAAATTATTTTTCAGGCTGTTCAAATTGACCAAAACTTTCTTGATGCCTACATAAATCTTGGCAATGTGCTCAAAGAAGCCAGAATATTTGACAGAGCTGTGACTGCCTACTTGCGTGCACTAACAATAAACCCAAATCATGCTATTGTCCATGGAAATTTAGCATGTGTTTACTATGAGCAAGGGTAAGAAATCTTTTCCAATATTTTTTCATTTCTTAATCCACACATTGCTTGGATTAGTTTCCCTGTAATAATGTGACACCTACTTCCAGGTTGGCCACCCTTTGCTTTGTCCAAAGTAATTTTATTGCAGCTGTTCATAGCTCTTTATGATTTGAAGGATGGATCAACTATAAAGTGAATTGTTTTAGTTCTGTTTATTATGACAGCATACCTATCACATGCAGCTACATTTAATCTTTGAGCATCAACACTGTCACTTTGAAGACTTATTGCTGACAGAAATCTCACAAATTTAGTGAGCAAAATTGTCTTATTCATTTTCAGGCTCATTGATTTGGCAGTTGATACTTACAAAAGAGCTATTGAACTACAACCAAACTTCCCTGATGCTTACTGTAATTTGGCAAATGCTCTTAAGGAACAAGGCAAAGTTGAAGAATCAGAGGAATGTTATAACACAGCTCTAACCCTATGTCCATCACATGCAGACTCGTTAAATAATCTAGCAAACATCAAAAGGGAACAAGGCAAAATTGAAGATTCCATTGGATTGTACATGAAAGCGCTACAGGTGAGCCTAATAAACTATGTAATAAGATTGAAAATTGATTTCAGATTTTTTTACATATTAGACAGAAAGGGTAATTGAGTTGAGGGTGTGGTTAACAATACCCAATTTATATTTGTCACAGGTCTTTCCAGAGTTTGCTGCAGCCCACTCTAATTTAGCAAGTATTTTACAACAACAAGGAAAACTCCACGAAGCATTGATGCATTACAAAGATGCAATAAGGTATTTAAAATGATTGTGTAATGCACCTTATTCATTTTCCATAAATACTGTCCTCTTGCAGGTATTACCCGATTTTGCAGTGGGATACTCCAATTTAGCTTGTGTCTTACAAGAGCAAGGACGCCTCAAGGAAGCTTTACTGTATTATCAAGAGGCAGTGAGGTATTGTAATGGCATTTTTTAATAAGCTGAAAGTTTTTCTCTTACATGTCCAATTTAACCTTTCATTACAAGTTATAAGTTTATTTTTTGTAAGATTTAATTTGCTTGTTTTGTTTCTACTAAAATGACACCTTTTAAAATGCTAATGTAATGTGTTTCTTCTCATTTGAAATAAACTTTTTTTCAACAATTTTATTTCAGAATCCATCCGACTTTTGCTGATGCATACTCAAACATGGGGAATGCCTTGAAGGAAATGCAGGATATTCAAGGTGCAATCCAGTGCTACACCAGAGCCATTCAAATAAATCCTGGTTTTGCAGATGCCCATAGTAATCTTGCATCAGTATACAAAGACTCAGGAAATATTGCTGAGGCTATTCAATCCTATAGAACTGCTCTTAAATTGAAACCAGAGTTTCCAGATGCTTATTGTAACCTTGCACATTGCTTACAAATAATTTGTGATTGGAATGATTATGATAATCGTATGAAAAAACTGTTAACAATAGTTGATGATCAACTTGGTAAAAATCGATTGCCTTCAGTTCATCCGCACCACACCATGTTATATCCTTTGTCCCCACAACAAAGAAAGGCTATTGCTAATCGTCATGGAAACCTTTGTCTTGATAAGGTATGTAATGACTGGTTTTCAATAACTTGAATTACAGTATGATATCTTTAGTCACATAACTTTGTATTGAAAACCCAGCTTCAGTTAAGGTTAAGCCAATTTTCATTCATTGATTGAGTCCTCTCCTGAAGCTTCCAATTTGTGAAGGAAATTTTATGAATTTTTTGGACCTCCATTTCTTTTTTTTTATCTCACAATTGATCACCTGGGAATCAATTTGAAAGAATGGCTGGCAAACTTGCTTTATATAATTCACATAACCTTTTACATAATGAGCATTTTATTTTAGACAAAAATTAGGGGTTGTTTTAGAAAATCATGAAAAAACTAAATTTGGGTAGGAACTTATTTTGATGAGACGGCAATATTTTTAAGTCCACTAAAGTGTAGACTAGTAAACTAGTCGGTTATTACATATAATAAAACTGTCAATCAAATAATGTAAACACTAATTAAATATTCATCGTGCGTGAGAGAAAAGGAAAATAACCGACTAGAAGCTTCTTCCAACGCCTTTTTTTTTCACCTAAAATCGTAAGGAGAGACATACAGATTTCTGTATGTCTGACCCGTGCGGGATCGCATTTATTTTTCTTTCTGTTTTTTACATTTTTGGAAATGCTCATTTATTTATATGTTCCCATGTTTAATGTTACTATGAAATATCATTTAGTCAAAAAAGTTGGATGGATTCTCAAAAACCTAAAAAAGGTTGTAAAATTAAACAACGTTTTTTGAGGGAAGAAGCTTCTAGTCGTTGAAATTCAGAAAAGACACGCAACCTCACCTAAAGTGTAATAAATTAATCATGTTGGTCTTCAATGACCTTGAAATTCTGTTTTCTCTAATAACTTAATACTTTTCCTTCGGAATAATTCCAATGTTCTTTCGTTTTAAGGTTGCTCTTCTTCACAAAGATCCTTACAAATACCCTACCGATTTAAAAGCAAGTGGAGGTCGATTAAGAATTGCTTACATCAGCAGTGATTTTTGTAATCATCCTACATCTCATTTGATGCAAAGTGTACCTGGTTTTCATGACCGCTCAAAAGTTGAAGTATTTTGTTATACCTTAACACCTAATGATCAAACTAGTTTCCGCAAAAAGATCGAAAGTGAATGCGAACATTTTATTGACTTAACTCAATACGCTTGCCATGGACAGGCTGCAGATAAAATCAATAGCGATGGAATTCATGTCTTGGTCAATATGAATGGTTACACCAAAGGTGCACGAAACGAAATTTTTGCCTTACGACCCGCTCCCGTTCAAGTAAGTCATACTTCATGTTTACTTGCTTTGAAATTTCAGCTTGAGAAATCATTTACATTGCCCATGTTACTTTGCTCTATCGACTGCTATCGAGTCAGAAAGGTGGAAGAATGTTTTGATGTAGTACAACAAGACTGGAAGCCATATATAAAATTCATACTTAACAAAATTATCAATTTTATTTAGGTCATGTGGCTTGGTTATCCTGGCACTAGTGGTGCAACCTATATGGATTACATCATTACCGACAAAGAAACGTCGCCGTTGAAATATACGGAGCATTACTCTGAGAAATTTGCGTACATGCCACATACGTTCTTTGTTGGTGACCATAAACAGATGTTCCCTCATCTTATCAAGGATGTCACTCAAGAAAAACGCAACGTAAATACAATTAATAGTGCAACAAACACTACATCGGTTATCACAACTAAAGGTGTGGAGCAATACATCGAAGAAAGAATAGACCAGCGCAAAGAAGAAGTTTCTGGAACGAAAGATAGCGGAGAACGTGTCCCGGAAACCCTGCCACAAATGTCACGTGCTTCATACGGTTTACCTGATGACGCTTTTGTGTTCTGTAATTTTAATCAATTATACAAAATAGACCCTCAAACATTCGAATCGTGGTGCAATATTCTCACACAAGTACCAAACAGTGTTCTTTGGCTGTTAAGATTCCCACAAGTCGGTGAAACGAACGTGAAAGCACAAGCGGTTGCTCACGGTGTCGCGGAGGAACGTATTATATTTTCAAACGTTGCTCCCAAGGAAGAGCATGTACGTAGAGGACAATTAGGAGATGTTTGTTTAGATACGCCGTTATGTAATGGACATACTACAGGAATGGACGTTTTATGGGCAGGTTGCCCTATGGTCACCTTGCCTTTAGAGACATTAGCTTCACGTGTAGCAGCTTCTCAGATGCATGCGTTAGGAGTTTCAGAGTTGGTCGCAAAAACGAGAAAAGATTATGAAGACATTGCTATTAAACTTGGAACAGACAAAGAATAGTAAGTTTTAATTAAACAGTTTTATTTGTAAGGCTTTGTCGGTTTTATTAAGTCTCATCTCTTTTGACGAATAGACGATATCGGCTTAACGAAATTCTCCCCGAATGATTACCCATGATTCATTGCGCAAAAAATTCAGTAAGTCAATATTACCCGTGAATTTTTTTGCGCAATGCATCATGGGCAATCATTTGGGGAGAATTCGGAAAGCCGATATCGTCTATTACAGCATTGTTCTCACATTTTGAGCGATGCACCGTTACACGATTTTCCCAATCAAGACTCATTGTCTGCTTAAGTTACCCAATACCTAATTCTAATTTTACTTTTTTAGCTACCGAAAAATCAAACTGAAAGTATGGGATGGCCGTCTGTTGTCACCTTTGTTTAATACTCAACAATATACACTGGACTTAGAAAAGAAATTTTACAAAATGTGGCAGAGATATGAAGGAGGTCAATCTCCTGATCATTTAACAGATTGAATAACTTGTTTTTAACTTTTGTAGTAACCATAATTATTATCATAATATTCTCTATTTCTATATTATCTTTTAATTTTATACTTTAATCAGAGATTTAATTTCTCAAATTTCGAGGTGTTATAATTATTTTAAATGATCTGTATTAATGTTTTATTTTTCAAATGAAGCCTTTCTTGTTCGAATATGTTGGTTAATATTTTGCGACTTGTGAAAGCCATTCTTAAAATCATAACGGACAAAGATTTTGAGTATTTTAAGATTTTTTAATGACAAAAAGAGAGTTAATCCATAATCTTTTTAAAAATCGTCAAACTTATAAAATATTATCATAACTTATGTGTATGCAATTACTTATAATTTTTGTAAATAGATTCCATTTTGTGTTCGGTGTTTTGAAGCAGTAGAAAGTAAGCGAAGTTGAAAATATACTGTAAGTCTTTAAGTATATAAGATAAATCCGAACATTTGTCTTTAGTTTTTCGGTTTTGATTTGATTTTGATTGACCAATATGAAATTAAATTTCTTTGATTTTGGTGAGATCTGCACTTTTATTCTTTTAAGCAACCCTATTTTTCGGGTCAGGGCTGGGATTGCTTGGCATTCTAGCACATGAGAAATGAAATGAAAAATTTGCTTTGACCACCCCTGATATTATACCATTATACCATCTTTTGCCATGGTTAGATCATCTTAATAGCTTTTATTTTACTTTACGAAACATTGACTAACTACAAAGCAGCCACCGGCTAGGAAGTATGAAATATCTGTTCTTGAGGTCCCTTTATCCCGGAAAAAACTATCTGCTTTGTGTTCTGGCCTTCCCTGGATTATATCTGGTCTGGGGAAAATGGGACTCCTGGAAAATATATATATCTGTTCTCTAGAAATATTACTTTAAAACCCTTTCCGGACGCATGATTTCACGGCTATATGACGCGAACAAAAATTTGATTTTTGACTGGCTTCACTAAAATTGCAATAGAAAGTGATTGATAAAAGATATCACGATAAGTAATACCTCCTTTTTTTCACATGTAATAGGGGTTTTGAAATACCAAAAAAAAAATTTTAAATATGGCTGACACATGGTCACGTGACCGAAAATCGGCAGATTTTTTTTCGAAAAGGGAAAATTTTTGACTTTGAATAAAGAAATAGAGTAAAAGGCATTTGCTTTACGCCTTGAACTTTGAATATGATTTAGAGAATTGAATTACTGGCCGGGTAAAAAAAATTTCATGTCAAAAGCTTTCCAAGAATCTGAGTAATGATTTTTTGTCCAAATTTTTGAGCAATTTTTCCCTTACAGATTTAGCCTGAGTAAATTTACAACAAACATTGAACATTTATAATTCCAGTTGTAAACAAGATATCGAAAAGCGGTTTTTTGCAGGTTACGGGAAATTTATCTCAAAATCATTATTCAAAACCATGCAATTGTATTTTGGCGCGAAAACTGTTAAAATCTTTTACAAAGCTATGGGCCACCCGGTGGCCCGTGCGTCATATAGGAACACGATTCATGGGCCACACAGTGGCCCGTGCGTCCGGAAAGGGTTAATGAGATAAACTTTCGCAGATTTGGGTGTCATCTGCGAAAATCCACGAAATTAAGTCTCAATGGAAATTTAGAAGGGCCTCATCCGCGAAATATTTCTAAACAAAACTCAAAATATGTCAAACAAATACTATTTGAATGTTTACTGGCATCAAAGAAGCGCTAATAATGTGTATTTTAACGGGATTTCAACAACCAAAATGCATGATTTGACAGTAAAAGTCACAAAATCGTGAAAATATTGCCACCTGCGAAATTAAGTCCCCGCGAAATTTTTGAATTTCGTGGATAGGCCCAACCGCGAAAGTTTATCCTATTAAAGTATGCTCCTAAAAATTGAGACCTTTCAAGAAAATTATGAAGCTCCCTGGAAAAAAAAATCTGCCATCTGGTTGTGTTTTTCACAATTTAGCTCCTGGATTTTTTGAACAGATGTGTCTTTAAGGTGACCCCTAGATTTTACCTGGGTGTTTTGAGGAAAGTCTCTCCTAGATTTATTCATAAAACTTACTCTCCTGGATGGAAAAAAATAACAGATTTTCAAAAAAATTTGCCGGCGGCTGCTCTTGTAACTAGCTCGCGTCCCGTCAACCTGTTTGCTTATAAAACACTATTTAGGAGGGTAGGTCAAGTTGGCTCTAGCCTGAAATGAGCGTTTTACACATAAATATAGAGCTCTTTTGAGAAATTTCTAAAAACTTTTAAAAAGTACTTTTCAAGTTTAGCTGTTTGTCAGCAAAATTGCAAATGCGAATATTTTAGGTGTACAAAGCTTTCGCGAATCAAAGCATGGAAATTGAAATCGTCATACGAAAAATACAGGGATAAATAATTTTTGTATTAGCTTGAAACTTTTGTCTTTTGACTTATAATACGAGACTTCAACGGGCTTAAAAGTACCGTAAATTTTGCGAGATATTTTGTGCCAGTTAATTTAAAAGGATCATTTTGAGTGGAATACTTTCATATAAAAATGAAGTAAAAGAAGGGTATGGGAATTTGAATTGAGTTTAAAGCCCCGATGGGGCTAGAGATAAATCTTTTTAAAAACCTTTCTAAGATCTCATTTAAAAGTACTTGTGCAAATTTTCAGGGTCTCAGTCCAACTACCTTAAGGGAATTAATTTTCGCGGCAACTAATTTTCTCGAAATAATTTAATTTTCGCGGGACTTATTTTTGCGACTAACTTCGACTGTAAATTTTCGCGAGGATTTAATTTCGCGAATTGGCGAATTTTTTCAGATTTTCACTTTGATTACGAGAGATTTTCACTGGGCGAAATCTTGTCTTTCCATTTTCGAAAGATGTTGAGAAGATCAACTTTCAACAAATTTCCAAAATTTTCGAAAGATGAAGTTTCAAATTTGTTGAAAGATATTGGAAGCTCATCTTTCGATGTCTTTCGACTTTTAGGAAGACGAACTTCTCTATTTTTCCAAGATTTGGAAAGACGAACTTACAAGTTTGTTGAATTTTGTTGAAAATTCATCTTCCAACAACTTTCTATTTTTCGAAAGACGAACTTCTCTGTCTGTATTTCAAAAGTTTTGAAATATAAACTTTCAATTTTTCAAAAAGATGTCAAAAAGTCGTTTATCGACGTCTTTCAACTTTTCGAAAGATGAACTTCTCTGTATTTCAAAAGTTTTGAAATATGAACTTTCAATTTTTCAAAAAGATGTCGAAAAGTCGTTTATCGACGTCTTTCAACTTTTCGAAAGAAGAACTTCTCTGTATTTCAAAAGTTTCGAAATTTGAACTTTCAATTTTTTAAAAAGATGTCTAAAACTCGTATATCGACGTCTTCCAATTCGAAAGGCGAACTTTTACACTTTTTACTTACGTTTAATGTTTAATGTTTAATATTTTCTAAATACACGCTTTTTCATAGGAACAATTTTAAAAGAACACGAGTTTGCTGATTTTAATGGGTTTTAATAGATTTTAAGCCATTTTAATTTCTTAAGGAAAAAAAATAATCGTAAGAACATTTAAGGCTAAAAACCTCGAAAAATTAAGAACAGTCCAGACAGCCCAGCCTGAGCCAAAATTTTCTGGTTCTTCTTATAAAAAAAGGAAAAATTTCGACGCTCGTATTTATTTCGACGTCTTTCAACACTTCTCGAAAGATGAACTTCTCTTGGTTTTTCCATGTTGCTGAAAGAAGGACGCGCCAAAACGTTTACGAACCAAAGTCCGCACTGATGAATACCGGGGATCAAAAAGACTATTTGAAGCATACTTTTTGACGTTTAAAACACAAGAAGATACTAAAATATCGAGTCTGCTAAATTGCGTGGGTTGCGTGGGTGCGTGGGTGCGTGGGTCGATATTTTTGCGTGGGTCATTTTTTTGCGTGGGTGCGTGGGTCAAAATATTTTTTGCGTGGGTCAAAAATTTTGCGTGGGTCAAAAATTTTGCGTGGGTCAAAAATTTTGCGTGGGTCAAAATTTTTGCGTGGGTCATATTTTTTGCATGGGTCAAATTTTTTGCGTGGGTCAAAATTTTTGCGTGGGTCATTATTTTTTGCGTGGGTCATATTTTTTGCGTGGGTCATTATTTTTTGCGTGGGTCAAAATTTTTGCGTGGGTTAAAATTCTCTCTGTAATTCGAAAAAATGCCTTCCCTTGAAATTCGAACTGGTCACATCCAAAATGTTGGATGTGTTTTAACACTTTTTGGTTTATTTTGTTTATTTTGCATAGCTGTACAGTTCCGTACTTTCTGAATAATAATATGGTGAATTTGTTCCAATAAACGAGGTCGGAAAGAATATTTCCAACAAAGGAGTGTCTTTTTATAAGAGGAAGCTTTATAGAATCTTTTTAGAAGCTTTATAGCTTTTTTATAGCACGCTTTAATCTTTTGGGTTTGCTTTGAGTGTTAAAGAACAAAGCAAATGGCGACAAAATCTGAAAATTTTTCTACAAAAGTTATATTCATTAGGCGGCGGATTACTAAACAATTTAATCGTTGTCAATTATTTTGTCCACCCCACTTGTAATTTCTTTGATTTAAGTACATTAAAAATTGGACGAAATAAAGACGATGTACTTTTTTTCAAAGCAATAGAACACTGGAATCCTGAAATATAGCACGCTAAAATTCAAAAGTGTGATCCTGAAGTGTGTCTACAAAAATTAAACGGATGTGTGTTGATTCTGTATAATGTTATAGTAAATAAGTGCAGCTATGTAAAATAAACCACAAGGTGTTACTACATAAAAACTGTGTGCTTTTGTTTAGTTTTCGTAGATATGTACACAACACATTTTTGTATAAGATAACTTGAAAAATTTTAATTTGGCAAAAAAAAAACGTCTTAGCTAACTCGAAAGTTTTAATTTGGTAAAAAAATCGAGTTAGCTAAAAAATCACCAAAAAAATAGTGACCCACTCAAAAACTTTGACCCACGCAAAAAAAATATGACCCACGCAAAAAATATGACCCACGTAAAATTTTTTACCCACGCAAAAAAAATTGACCCACGCAAAAAAATAATGACCCACGCAAAAAAAATGACCCACGCAAAAAATTTGACCCACGCAAAAAATTTGACCCACGCAAAAAATATTTTGACCCACGCACCCACGCAAAAAAATGACCCACGCAAAATATTAACCCACGCAAAAATATTGACCCACGCACCCACGCAACCCACGCAATTTAGCAGACTCTAAAATATCTAAATTTCTTGTAAAATGAAATAATTCTAAGTGTATTACATACACAGTTTATGGTTAAATAATGTAAATATAATATCCACATCATTGGAAGTACTTTTGCAAACCCCCGGAAAAAAATTTCTTTTTGTAATTTTGAAACTGGAAGCAGTGTAGAGTGGGAAAGAGTTACATCGGATCACCCAAAGTACCCTCATGTTTTTTTTTTATTTTCTTATCTCTGATCCTGTCTTTCTCTTTTCTGACTGTCTGAGTTTCTGAGTTTCTGAGACTTAGTTTCTCATTTCTGACTGAGTTTTCATACCTGTCAATCATTTGTCCATCAATTTCGACCAACGTAATTCTCGCACCGAGTGGGATTCGAACCACCACCAAAGAAAGACTTATCTGGTACCAGATGTGGAAATATGCTACGACACGCTTTGCTCTAAAGGTCGGGCATATTTTAACATCTGGAAGGTTTGCATTACGGGATTTGACTTGACCGCGTTTAAACATTTTGTGAGGAGCTTGGAAACGATCAACATAACAAGTTAGCATCTAATTCCTATCGGATGCGAGTGCTAAGCAGAAAATAATAACAAATCTGATTCGCATCAGATTTGTTATATTCTCTAGGCTAGCACCATATTCACAATTAGTACCATATTCGATATGGTTCGGAATCATATTCATGTACTAGTAAACAAACATAAACAGTCCCTAATTTAGCTTCATTTACATGAAAATACAACTTAAAACATGAATTTATTGCTTTTTCCTACTTACCTAGACCAACGGATTAGAATAGGTGGATTAACTTCTCTCGTTGCTCCCAAGAGAGATCCATTGTCTTCTCATTGTTAATGTTACAAGAAAAATCTGTAAATGACTCTGCGCACTCCTCGTTTAGTTTTTTCATTGTTTTTATAAGAGCAATTTTCCAATTTATACAGTTTCGAAAACGAATTTGTCCTATGATTCGATCAATTTTGATGATTTTGCAAATATTTTAAATCATGCACTTAAGTTTTAGCATCAACAAACGCTAGACCAGTTTTAATGTAAATTTTTAATCTTTTGTCAATGGCAATCTTCAGATAAGTGAAAATTAACGTATGGTCTATAACTAAGAAACTATCGATGGGTCACGAATGGGTTGCATACTGGTGAAAGAAGACTGTATTTAGAATTAGGAAAATAAATTTCAAATTATTTGGCTAATTTCTGCATTGGATAGAAAGGGCTAAAAAAGTGCATTTTCTTATTTAAAATGTACCACGTGATACGTAATGACCAATGAAAATGTTGAAAGTAATGATTTTTTACAACTTTTTTACAACTTATCAAGTTTTAATTGCTAGCAAACTCGTAAAAAAGTTTGATAACCTAACGAGGAGTGTTTTCTATGAGTTCTTAATCCACCTATTCTAATCCGTTGCCTAGACATACTCGATAAATATTACACTAACCTTCATAGTTTTCAGGGCCTCAAAAGTGAATTTTCAATGTGGTCTGACAAAAAGTGAGGTTAATCGTTAGTAAGATACAAACTACCTATACAGAAGTCTTTATATCTTTCTGAAGACAAAATTATCTGTTTTGTACACATATTTGTACTGCTGCTAGAGACTTTGACTGACTTTGACTACTGTTGTCCTGTTGTCGGTCAGTCGGTTGTGTTCAGTTGTCTGGCGGTGGTCAACAGTTGTTTTGATAGGACCGCACAAGATTATACCAACATGAAACTTACTGAAAAAGCATAAGGAACATACCTGTTACTGTTTCTTTATGATCTTTGAGTTTGGATTTGAGAAAAATCAGTAAAAAAGTACTAAAAATCAGTCCACCAAAACAAACAAAAAATAATCAACATTTGTGTGTAAAAAAACATCTTTAAAAGGTTGGTGCATTTACAGAAATTACACTGAATACTAAAAGTAATACTAAGGAAGCATAAAGACATTTATAATGTAAAAAAGTCCACCAAAACAAACCAAAAAACAACCAAAATCCAACAAAAGTTCTTCACTGTACTTGCCCTTCTTGAACCCGAAATTTGCTTTGTCATTGAAGCGCCAAAACTATATAAATAAAATTAGTTTTTGACGATCGGCGCAGCAGACATTTTCATGCTGTTGCAGTCGGGACGAACAATATTCTTGGGGAAGGGAAGATTAAGCCATTGAACCCGACTGTTGTCGGCACATCAAAGGGCCACTACTAAATCTCTCCGATGGTATATTGGTCCGCTCCTTTAGAGCTTTAGCGTGGGCGGCCGCCAATACGCCATCGGAATATCAGATAAAAGAAAGACCTTCAGATTCGGAAACCAGCGCTCTATCCACTGAGCCATCGCCGCACAGCAAATCCATGCAATTCATAACATATTATACCCAACTAGCAAAAGACGGGGGTAATGTTATTATAATATGGGTAAAAGTACCCCTTTTTTAAACCTGACTGAAATTCGAGCCGTTACTAGCAACCCTGCGGGGCCCAAGGCGCCGAGTATGCACCCGGCACAGTGACAAGCCGTTACTAGCAACCCTGACCCTACCTAACTGTTAGTTAATCAATTCCAAACAACAAAACCCCCGGAAAGGTGACTATCAGCGATCCGTGGATAAAAAAATAAAAAAATGAAAAATAAAAAAATGAAGGTAACTTTGGGTGATCCGATATAACTCTCTCCTGTAGAGTGGAAGGCTGTGTGTGTGTGTGTGTGTGATGAGGAAGACAGCAAACCAAAGCAAAGCCAAAATGCAGTGCAAATGGGAATCAAAAGATGCTAAGGTGAGCTCCTTTTTATATATTTCTAATGATTGAAGTGTGGTATTTGTCTGTATGGACTATACAGACACATACACATAATAGCTACACCACAGCTTTTCAAAGCTATGGGCAGTTATAGTCTGTTAACCTCCAGTGGACGATGTGGATTTTCCACAACAATCTACTTTGGAAAAAGTTCAGGGTATTAGCCTCCCAGGGGGAGGCACTTAAGCAAAATTGGGTATGTGTCGCTGCTGGTGACAGGGTCCCATTTTTACGCTCTCCATCCTCCATAGTCATCAGATGGCTGACCAATTAAATCAGCAAAATTTCAAAACAAATGAACTACGCAGCTCTGCTAGTAGTACGTAGTACTCTACCATTTTTGCCGAAAATTCATATCTGACAGGGTCCACTTTTCAAACTCCAACGGCACATCCCTGTCGGCTGTCTAGATCAGTGCCCCACCCCCTAGGAGCTAGGTGAAAGCCTCCTTTTCAAAAGTTTTCCACCAAGGACGTTTTAATACCAATTTTTTTTCTATTATAATGTGTAATGTATATATACAGGAATTCTTCTTGATAATCAACCAAGTAGGGGGTCAAGCAGCTAGTACAAGACATGTCATCTAAATAGATAAAAAGAATATAATCAGATAAAATAATACCTGGTCACTTTAGAACCTTTGAATTTTTTCATCTTTCAATCAGTCAATAGGAGATTACAACATTCTAGGAAATATTTTAGATAATAAATTTCTCTGACAACCCGCAAACCGATTTTAAGATTTTTCTAAGGTAGGAAATCAAATTCACATAACACACCACCAGGTACCAGCTGGTATGATGTCTTGTACTAACTGCTTGATCCCCCTGGACCAAAGCTGGTCACTTTTGTTTTAACTAGTTGTCTTTCCATTTCAGGAAATAAAATAAAAGTTGGTTGGTTGGAATGCAAGCTGTCAGATCATTTTATTTTGGAAAATTCTTATTCTGACTTCCCTGTTAGAATTAAAGAAGATTTTGTCATAACATGGTTGAAGTAAAAAATGATGTTAAATTAAACTCAACGTGGAATATCAAATGATAACATAGCTGAAGGTAGGCCTTTTAGACATAGTATTTTAGTCTAAAAACAAAGAAATGTTGACGTTTTTGTTTTTGCTATGGAACTGAAAAAGATGACATGATTAAATACACATTTTTTAATAAGCAAATCCAATTTTTCTGGTCAGGCCTAGGGTTACTTAGCATTCTGGTCCATTTTCTGAAAAAGTTGCTTTGAATACGTCCCTAATATTATATATACCATATTTATGTGTATTGGGTCAAATGGCTATAGTTTGCCATGGTTGATGGTTAGATCATCTAAAACAGCTGTTACTTTTCGAGATAGTGGAAAAAAATTGACAAATTTGAGGCCTCAAGCCTTAGCAGCCTGATTGCTTATAAAAAATGTGTAGAACAGGGAAATTACTTTTTAAACTCTGAGGTGGCAAGCTTTACAGTGTGTCAAATTTTCATAAAACTTTCATGTTTATATGATACATTGAATGTGTGTCGACATTGAGCCATTGAAGTTTTGGGAATTTCATTGAAAATAGATTCATTTTATCCATTGTACAAGGAACAAAATACAACACGGTAAGTAATTTTTGTAATATAATCCAGTAATATATACAAGACTATTGATGATACTATTCCATTCTGTTCCATTGTGCACAAAAGAAGCTAAAATTTTGTTACAGTACACAAAGTCTTGACCTAAGTTCAAAATATTTTTGAAAATAGGTTTTTGTAACCTTTTTTAGAACTAGAAACAATCTGAATAATTTGTCTTACTAAAGGGTCTTTCTACTATAGTCTACTGAAAGCTGTAAATAACTTATCAACAATTTTACAAACCTCTTTTAGTTATACACCGTTTTGTATGCCTGGATTTCAATACTGATTCAATTTTTATTTGTTTTATTAGGGTCATGACGTAAGGACAGTTACTGGCTGATTTTGAAATGCACTTGAAAAACGATGCTGCAAAACAAAAATGTATGTTGCTGCCATGCAATCAAGATATGTATATGCTTCATGTGGTAGTTCGTTTCAACATTGAAAATAATAACTTGGTAATATTTTCATTGCAATAATTGGTTGCTGAATGATAGAAGGTATTCTTGTACTCTTTAATGCTTAATTGTAAGAGTCAATCTGTACTATCTTCAAGGGATTGACAATACTGTATCATCACGTGTTGTATAGCACAATAACCTCAGTCTAATAAGTGAACAACTAAACTGAGGACTGGAGTGAGATTGTGGGTCATATTTTTGGAAAATATCACCGTAATATAATTTTATAAGACCCCGTCCCATTTTATGGATTTTTTCTGAAAAGTGCTTAAAAACCTTCATTTTCGACTACTCTAGGTCCCAAGTATATTATAAATTATGATAAAATATTGAAAAATCTAAAAAAAAATTTCGGTCTGGTTCAGATTTATGCTTTTTTTACTGTGTAGATTTTTCGTTGGATAATGTGTTTAAGGTTTGAAAATATTCTTCAAAAGCATTCAAAAATATCCCAGAATATGTCAAATTGAGAAAATGGAGAGACTATTGGTTTACCAATAGAAGGAGAGGGTGGGACGTTTATTCAGACTATGGCATTTTGGGAAAATCATCTTAATATCAGTTTTTAATAATGACTTGTACTTTAAGGTTTTTCTACCCTCCCCTATAATTCAGCACAAAAGAGTATATTTGGCATAGCTTTCATTATTCACAGTGTCATCTTTTTAGAGTGATTTGCATAATTTTTTAATTTATTATACAGTATTTTTATATTTTTCATATTTTTTACTTCGTTACTTTTTATATTTATAATACCGGCTACCCTCAGGCGCCCAAATCTTCCCTAAAACCCCACCGCCCATAATTTTGTTCCACCATCCGCCCATTCAAGAAACTTTTTAGCTTTTTTCTAGGAATTTTGACTTACCACTCGGATTCGAGAGTCTTGTTTTAATTATCAAAAAAATATTAGAAATAGTTTTGAAACACCTGGTATATAAGTTGAACCTTTTTGAAGACGATGTGAGTAATCAATTCCAGTTTCCCAAACATTGAAAGTTTGCTCTCTCTCTCTCTCAAACTCGCAAAGGGATCATACAAATTTTTATACTTATGTATAAGGGTATTTTAAATAGTGCAATTTACACATTATGCTTGTTTGTTTTTGTGATTTAGGAGATTTAATTATTTGAAACTTTAAAGCATATGCTTTATAGGCAATGTTTAATTTTTCCAAGAGATCAGTCTGGATATGCTTGTTAGCAGTATGCTTATAAAAATGTCTATAATTTAGTAGAATTGATCTCCATTGTAGAAAGCATTCCCAAAGTATTTAACGAGGATTTCGCACTTACGGGAATAGAAATTTCAATGTATCCTTTAATGTCCTTTGAAGCCCTATGGCCAATCTATTCCTGATAGGGACTAAGATTCTAAAAACTTATAATTTAGATTAGTTATTTTATTATTGAAAATGAAAGTAAATTATAGAAATTACAGGCATTTTTTATAAGCAACAGTAAATTCTTGCTCAGGCTGGGCTGTTCTTAATTTTTGCAATTTTTCAGGCTTAAATGTTCTTAAAATGATGTTCTTAGTCGCTTAGTTTCTTTACTTAAGAATCTGTTAAAAATTAGTGTTTTAATAATTTCTGAAAGCTGAGGCTCAGATTGTTCTTAATTGTTTTTAGGTTTTGTCCAAATTTCAGCCTCGTGTTCTAGTAAAATTGTTCTTATACAAAACGTGTAATTTGTCATTCAGAATTATTTTATTTAGACTACTTAATTTTTTAGCAAAAAGTCATCACTACCGTACTATTTTGTTTCATATTTTCAGTTTCTATGCTTTGTAAATATATGAATTGTTCGTTTTAATGTCACAGAAAAAATTTATCCGCACATAAACACAAATTATTTAAAAGATCTCTCATTTACTTTTGAAGACTTGTTAATGAAAGATTTCGAAAAAAGCAAAAATCATCTTCCAAAGTATTTAGAAAGTTTCGGAATATGAAATTTCAACATATTAGGAAATTAGGAATTTAATTTTTCAAGCCTGTTTGAAAGTTTGAGAATGTGGTCTTTCAACTTTTTTGGAAAGTTGGGAAGACGATCTGGTCGAAAGATGTTGGAAGGTAAGGTGCACAACTTCCCAATCCTTGTTGAAAGACCAACTTTAAAACCTGTCGAAAGATGTCAGAATATGAAATTTCGACATATTAGGAAGTTGGGAATTTCATTTTCCCAGCCTGTTTGAAAGTTTGAGAAGGTCGTCTTTCAACTTTTTTGGAAAGATGGGAAGATGATCTAGTCGAAAGATGTTGAAAGGTAAGGTGCACATCTTTCCAATTTTTGTTGAAAGACCAACTTTCAACTCGGTCGAAAGGTGTGGAAATGTGACCTTCCTACATCTTTCCGACGATTTGAAAGACATTATTTCGCCCAGTGTTTGCGTGTACAGTAAAAACTCCATAACTCGAACGGCTACGAGGAATGAAAACTTATTCGAATTATAGAGACTTTAAGAGAGTTTCTTAGCTGAAAGGATTTTTAGCGTAAAAAACTTAATTTTCGCGAGGATTAAATTTCGCGAATTTAGCGAGAGATGCATATCACTTCATACATCGAAAGAAGCGTATTTGAGTGTAGATCACTGGAATTGCTGTGCCATAATTAATTTTTTCAACCAAAAAAAGATATTAGGCAAAAACCAAAATATGCTGACGTCAGCAAAACTTGTTTTTTGAATAACTCCAGTTTGGCTTATGGTAAAAACATGAAATTTGGACCAAAGTTGCACACCATTAAAAGGATCATTTAATAAAAAATTTATTTGAAATTTTGCTGACGTCAGCACTTTATTGCAAAATTTCGTATTTTGCTAATTTCTGCTGATGTCAGCAAAATTTGCAAAAAAAATTATGCAAAAATGTTACTATTATTGATATGCAACTTTTGTCCAAATTTCATGTTTATAACATAAGCCAAACTGGAGTTATTCAAAAAACAAGTTTTGCTGACGTCAGTATTTTTTGGCTTTTGTCTAATATCTTTTTTAGGTGAAAAAATTAATTATGGCACAGGCTATTCCAGTGATCTGCACTCCTGTCCAATAGGCTTTTCGATGTATGAAGTGATATGCTATGACAAGTGGAAACGGTGATAAAAAATTATGGTAAATTTGGACGTGCTTTAATTTGCCTGAGCAGTGTTTTTCAGTTTTCTTGTGTTTTGTATTGTAGACCCGGGGGGGGGGGTGGTACTTAGGCAAATGGAGGGTACGGTATGTGCCCTTAAGGGTACCTTTTTTGGATTTCTAAAGTCCTGCTAAGGGTCGGAAAAATCAGAAAATTAAATTTCAGTCCCCCTAAGTGTTGGAGAAATAGGAAAATTTAAACTTTTTACCCCAAGAAAGATGTAAATTTGGTCAAAATTGGTCAAAATTGTACCGGTAAGGGTCGTAAAATTCACAAAATTTTCCTTTGTTTTCTCCTTTTTAGTCCCGGTAAGGGTCCGAGGGTCGAAAGTCGGGCGGCACCCCCCAGCTCGTAACCCTAGTACCCCCCCCCCCCCCCGGGTTGTAGAATAAGTTCCTTCTGTTTGAAAATTATTGTCCTTGTTTTTTCTTTTTTCCCATCCTTAACCTGATAACAGCTGTTCATAATTTTCTTACGTGCACGGCAAACCTCTGAAGGCACTTGAAAATTATACATCTGAGGAAAATAGTCCTCCCGTGGAAAATTTTACAACAAGAATCTTGTTGTGCGCCAGAAAGTCAAAAACTGATACGGCGGCGCCCTATTCATAACAAAGACTTATAACCAAAACAAGACGTCTAAGCGCATAATTATGCAAAATTATCTCATTGTTCGAACAATAAAAATAAATTTCCTTTGATCCGCACGTTAGTTGCCGACAAGATTTTAAAAAATGGCCGCCAAAAGTAGCCAAAACTCGAAGGCCACCAAATTTGGAACTACTTGTCCATGTAATTTTGCTAATTATGGTCTAATTATCATGAAATATGTCAACAAATTGGATTGGTTTGATTTTAGAATAATTATTCTTTGCATTTCTGCTCTTTGAACCTTGAACTTTGGCCAGAAGGAAGGAATTTCGCAAAAACAAATGGCTGACGGTTTCTGTGTATTTGCTATAATGACCCAAAGAATGGCTTTGAAATACTATGTTAGAGAATTTTTTGATGATTAAAAATAATTTTCTAGCATTGTAATATGACCAAACTTTAAGTCCATACCATTCTTTTTTGTGGCCTGGCTCTTTTCAGACTGGCCTGGCTCAATGTTTTTTGTGCTATTGTTGTGAACTGTCAGAC
>NW_027103853.1:59042-63049 GCF_902728285.1 Clytia hemisphaerica | reverse complement strand
TATAATACTGATTGCCATTAGTTACTGTGGAGACCTCGGGAAGTTTTAACAGACCAGATTTACATCGCATGACTTCATGACGCTCAACATCACCGGGACGAGTCAAAATGAAATGTTCTTGCAGAGGAGGTGGTAACATTCGATTAAAGATTTTGTAGAAATAAAGAGAATATTCAGGTATTTTACGAAGTCAAAGAAGGTTGGTTAAAAGAGTATGCTCCAAGAAGAGATGTGAGGAATGTGCTCGAAAATCGGAAAATGTCAAAATTCGGAGAGCTTGCTTTTATTGTTAGAATTTGACGGGCGTGAACAGATTGGTGTTGTCCCCAGACTGTAGCTGCGTAAGAGAGATGAGAGTGAAATAAACTGAAACATTCGATGAGCCATTTTTACGAAATATCTGCTCAACGATGTAAAAATAATAGATAACCAACTACCTCTAGAAGGCACTTCTCCCAAGAGAACAACGATTGTTTTCCTATTGAAATGAGCACTCTATTAAAAAGCTCTGTGTACAGTGCGTGTTATCATAGAGGTATAAAGAAAGACAGGAGATGAATTTGTCGGTAATTAGTCGTTAAAGTCTTTTGATTTCTTTTATGTAATAAATCAAAAGAAATTCTAGGCTCGCCCGATGAAATACGACTTTTTAGTAGAACTCAAGTTTGCTCTGAACATTCTTACTATCAGCATCGAAGATTTCTAGCCTTCTAATATACGAGAATAAAATAAAATTTAGCTCAACGAAATAAGTTTGCGTTCAATTTTGTCATCCATTAAATTTTGTTTTGAAAAGATATTTTCTCCAGCCAGAAAATAAAAAGTTCTTTATAAGCACACACAATTTCAGACCCAACTTGTAGACAAAAAGTCGCTGGAGAATTTTGGAGGAAAGTATTAAGCAATAGAGTTCACCTTGAAGAAAATGTTGATCGAAAAATCTTGTCATTTGATGAAAGATTGCAAAGTTTACAGGCCCTTTTTTAGTCCAAATATTTTCTTACACTGATGTCAGAAACAATGAATCTCGTCTCATCTTATTTCCGACACTTGAGTTAGCCAATAAGATTTCACCTATCAACAAAAGAGCTCATTAAAAATGCACGATATATGAGATTATGAGCATGCATACCTCGTAATTTTTTAATCGTAGGGCGAGCATGGTTACAATAGCATACTTCTCCTGTTTCTTTATACCTCCATGGTGTTATGCTTTTAGCTAGATTTTGACACACTTTTTGACATCCACTGAATTGATAGAAAATTTGAATTGTTACTGCAAATTTTGGAATTTTTTTCAAAAGATGAAGGTACCAATCTTTAGACAAATTGACTACGGATCGGCCTGATACCACTTAATCTTTATCTGGATAAATAAACGCTCATAAAATGCTGTTATCTGAAAAATATATGTGTGATTTGAAATGCGATATCTCACGTATGAAAAGTGCATGAAGGTTGCATGATACAAAATAAACAGATGAATGTTTATAGAACATTCCTTCTGTGAGGCTGCCTGTAGGAAAATACACTTTTTCTAACCCAAATTTTGGAAAAATATACATCACATGATCGATTTTGTCCAATAGAAGGTTGCAAATGAAGCAAGTTTTTATTTAATTGCACTTTTTGCGATGCAAAATGTCATTAATATTTTTACAACCGTAACACGGACGTTTTTTGAGAATCAAGGCAAGTTGGTTATCTATTATTTTTACATCGTTGATCTGCTGTTCTTTGCTAGTCTGTCCAGATATAATTGGCAGTGGAAACAAGAATGCCTGTAACTTTTGATACCTTAATGTAGATGTTTTTATACTCTTCCATATGATAGAATTCTATATTACACAACAAGTAACAATGTTTACAACAAAGGATTTCTATCATATATAAAGTCGTTATCTAGGGAATCTGTATTCATTTCTTGGTGCCTGGGGAATTTTCTATGCAGGACGATTCTTACTTTGATTTCGTTAATATCGCATTGCGATGTACAATGAAGGAACACCAATTGAGTCTCTTTTATGTTCCTTATTGAACAGTTTGAGAAATCATGCCCTGGAGAATTCCATTTAATTCTTCTTTCTTGTTGCAGGAATGATGTTTAATTTGAATTGAACGATCTAGTTTTAACAATGACCTTTTTATTCTTTTTGCGGGATCAAAATTGTTCTTTACGTAAGAGAAACAGTTTCACTTTCCGCGGAGAACGTGTCCTTTGAGGAAGGAACATATTATCCCTTGAGAGAAGGGGAACAATAAAGTTCATTTGTCATTTGAAAAAGGAATGACTGTGTTTTCATTAGTGGAGAACAGTTTAGTAGTTTTTTTATAGGAACATTTATCTTTTTTGTTCGCTATAATTTGTTCTTTTTAACAGTATAAGTTAATGATCAATTTGTTACAAAATGATTCAAGGATTGTTCATGAAAATGAACCAAATAGACAACATTATAAAAATATAATGTTCTATTTAATCTGAATGATTTGTATATTTAAAGAGAACCAATAAAACGTATCACAAAATGAAAATGGACAATTAAACAGCACTTAGGTGCATTTTGGGGGCAAAAACAAAAACCCCCTCGTAGAATATAACCAATCAAACATCAAGTTTTAAAGAAATGCATTCAAAAAAATAACAAAAATAACAAAAGGACCCCCGACGAATATACATATATTTTTGAAGTAATAAAAAGAGAAACTATGAACTTGAATATTCTAAGGAGGGCCATACTGGCCCGCCGGAGGGTTTGCTCTTGTAGACTGGCACTCGGTCAATGGATCGCCAATGGAAAGAAGACTGTCAGTCAGGAGAATGATAAAGTAAAATTTCCTGCCCAGCTAATTGTTTACATTCAATTTGAAAGCAAGAGAGGTTGAGAAAACATAGATAACAAGCATCCTTGGTATTACTATTTTTGACCAGCCAAGTTAAAGGGAAAAGAAATAGGCCAATACAAAGAAATTCTACAGTTCTCAACCTTACTACTCATCGCTGAAGGGATCGGAAATCGTTTTATAAAGGCTAACTACTACTTGTGGAGGAGGTAAAACGACAGAGAAGCCAAACAAGTGGCCAAACGCTTTGCATTTTTATGAATAGCCTGGGATAATATCCCACACCTTTATCTTATGAACTGATGACTGCTGTTTAGGGTCAACAACAATCCTTTTACTGTTAGAGGACGCTGGAACTATCTTTCGGATATTGAATTATGTCAAAGCTATATGATTTAATGGATTATAGAAAATATTTGGAGCAATGATAACAAATTTCGTTGTTTTACAATACCGAAGTTATTTGAGAGACAAAGGTTTGAGAAGAAGAAACGTCTTGACGGTACAAAAACTTTAACTGAAACACTATCGGTCGTGATGCTGGGCCAGCTTAGAGAAATGAGCAGTAATACCTTATCATATCTTCATTTTAAAGGATTTTCAACAAATGCAAAGTGCAAAAGCCCTTGCCAAACAAGAGAACTTACATTCTGCATCGTTTTATTACAACCTTTTATTTCTTCTGTAAAATGTAGTAGACCAATGACCATTTAATATTTTGACTTTACAAATGATCGAAAAAGCTAAACAGACTGATGTTTATTGACCAAAGAGAATTCAAAACGACAGGAAATATCTCTTTGATACACTAATTTTAACAGAAGTTTACTATAAGAACATTACATAGACTTTATTCGACCACTCATGAAACCACAGCAATGAAAATACTTGTTTTACCCAAGCCCTCCACAGATACGACATGTCGAAACAACAAGTGCTATGATTATCTCTTCAGAACAGGAATATATCAGAAGACCAAGCATCGCTCTGATTGTTGCAAAGTACACTACAAAAAAAACAATCGAGAATAGTCGCTACACAGGGACAGAAATGCATGGAGAAAATGCTAGGCCGGTCGCAAGGATCACAAGTGCGTTTCAGGGGTATTCGAGTTTAGCGCATTATCAAAGAGTCCATTGGTTACAAACAGCTATTCTAGATGTCGA
>NW_027103853.1:0-47526 GCF_902728285.1 Clytia hemisphaerica | reverse complement strand
CACGAACGCCATTTTTTAATGAGTGACGTTATGATTATTTTGATTGCGGCTGCGTACAGGAACTCGCCAAATGTTCCTAACTGGTCTATAGACCTAACTCTTCATACAAAAATTATGGGAAACACATGTTTGGACTTTGTACCCTATGCTGCACGCAAGAACTTAAGCCAAAGTCCGGCAAAAGCGGGACAAAAATCAGTTTTTTGAAGTTTGCAAAATGACGCCACATAGAAGATCTTTCAAATTCAGTATGTGAATAGAGCAGTAAAAAATACAACTTTTCTATTTTTCCTTTTTTTTGCAAAAGTTCTAGGAATGAAAATAAAGGGATAATAATATTTGAATACTATCCGTACTCTTCGCTTGAGAAAACGATTGACAGATTGAAGTTTTTCACCCGTGGCTGCGAGCATTCTCGGCTCAATCCTCGGACTGCGCTAAAAATGGTAGACTGATCATTTCGATGGAAGTTGTTGGAATGTTTACAAGGCTCTTGACAGAAAATCGTTTGTTTTATTGTCAATGATGACAGTGCGGTTATTAATTTTGTTAGATCTGACAAATTGATGTTTGTAAGAGCACTTTATACCAGACCCAATCAATTGAACTTGTCGAACGAATCAAACAATCGAACTAATTGAACTCCATCGAACAATTAAAGTTTGATTGAAAAAATTAATCAAACTCTAAGATTTTTTGAAAGATTGTGAGTGTTCGATTAAGTTGATCAATGGGTTTCGGTTCGATCAGTTTGATAAACAAATTTTGTTCGACAAGTTTGTGCTGCTCCGCCACCGTATATTAGCTTCTTTTCAAAGCCAAATTCGGAATGTAAATCAGGAAATTACTTCCGACAACGGATTACATACTTTTCCTGTATCCTTTTAGCGCCAGAGGCGGTTTGTTGGGGCGTAGTATTCCGCCACTCGGCTGCGCGCGAAATCGCAACATAGGGGCTACAGACTTTATTCCGGATAGACAAATATCCGGGTACAATAAAGGTCAAGCTGTTAAGTCCGGGAACTGTCGAAATGGCAATCGCGTGCCAAAGGACAAAGTTTTTGCAAGCGAGGGAAGATATGAGGATTTAATATCATCGAACTAATCGAACTTTTTACTGACTGAACTAATCGAACTGCTATTGCTTAAAAAAGTTGTGAGTGTTTGATTAGGTTCGACTAATTTTTTTAATCAAACTTTAATCGTTCGATGGAGTTCGATTAGTTCGTTTCTTCGATTGGTTCGACAAGTTCGATTGATCAGGTCTGGTTTATAGTTTTGATTCCCATTGAAGAATCATATTCTGGTTTTCATGTTATTAGATGCTTTTTTAGAGCTTTAGAGCTAGCCTGATTTTTGACCTTCCTATTTATTTCTCTATCTATAAAAAAGAAGGGTGTCAAAATTAGAAGAGAGATGTCGATAGTAGACCAACTTACGATATAGTCCTGGTGGTATAGTTTGCACCAGGTACATGCCTTTTTTTATAAGAATGGTGTAAATCCATTTCATCATGGATATTCTTAACTTTTTGGTTGAAATCATCATATAAATATTCTTAAGGGGAGCCGTCCATATTCATTTGACAATCCAAAACGTCAAATTGAGGGTTTCAAAAGTTAGGTTTGACGTTATAAGAAAGCAAAGATATACCTTTTTGTGAAAATCGCGAATATTTGTAACCACCAAACACACTATACTTTATAAGCTGTCGAAAATATATTCGTGTATGAATTACATGAAAATTTGCTGCTCGCATATAATCCCATTGGTTCGCGCTATGATATCATTACATCATATTTTCATTGTTTGTGCGATCGAGCAAACCACATCGCACAAGTGGGCAAAGAAGGTGGTATGCCTAAAGCACGGCACGGACCTAGCGCCATGTGGAGCTTTTAATTTCTTTTTAAATAAAGGTCATCAGTTAAAAGAACACATACACGCACGGGTACAACCAAGTACAGACTTTGCGACGAAACGGGAAAACTTTGATGAAAAAATAGCTACAACTTTTGGTATACATCGCTCGACGTTATCTGTGGGGGTGGGGGGGGGTTCAGAGGATAACGTCAATTTGACATTATGCATTGTCAAATGAATATGGACGGGTCCCCTAACATTCTTATACTGTTAAATAATAAGGTTAATTTTTAGATTTTACCAGTCATAGTCTCAAAAACATTAAAAGTTTAAATTTAGTGCACACTTAAATATATGTGTTTATACTATACATCAACTTTTTGGTGTTTGACTTTCTTGTCAAAAATAGGGAGGATTAAAGTTTGTTTGGGATCAATTAATCTCAACCTGCATGTCTTTGAAATGCATTTCAAAAATAAACCTACTTTTATCTAAGAAAGATACAAATTAATAAAATACAGATTCAGAATCAGCGAGGTTTAAATATTTGAAAAAGCCATGTGTCATGATTTTTAAACCGGTATAATCTGCATTATTCTTCTTTTTCAATTTTTCAAAAATCATTTCATTTCTTAGATTATTTCTTCCCAACATTGAATAATCTTAAATATACCATAAGTGCTGAGAAAATTTTAAAGAGAAGAATAGTATCCATATACTTTTGAGAATGGTTAGAAATCAATCTGATTAATTTGCATTCCATGCTTAAGTAAAATTATCTTTTCCTTTTTTTAGTTTTCGCTAAATAAGAAATCCTCCATTGCACCATGTATGATTTTAAAATTGAAAGATTTAACAATCATGTTGGACACCAAACTAGATTTGACCCCCATATTAGACTATTTACCTGTTGGTGTGGTTGAAAGGTAAGGCAAAATGTTTTAATCTTATACTATGCTCTAAGTTGAAAAGGTGTAGGAGTTGACGCTCTTGGCAAGCATTACTCATACTTTTCATTTATTTGAAGCAAGATTTATTTACAATCAGACTTTGAGGATTCTGTTAAGTTATCAAGTATCTATCAATTCTTTTAGGAAACAAAATTTGAAGCACTGGCTGCCAAATGCAGAAATAAAACGTTTACTGGGAACAGAGGCTGTAAGATGTTCAGTATATCTTTGAAAAACCCTCATAAATGGACTGTTCCGTTTAAAAATTGATATAATATGGGGGAAGATGAACCTTTTAAAGTAAAGAAAAATTTTTGAAAATGTGTGGGTTTCCCTGGGAAATAGTAAAATTTCCAAAAAAAACCTTGGAAAAATTGTTCCTCATCTTGAAAAGAAGCTGGACGAAAAAAAGTATTTTACCCCCCTGGAATTAAAAAAAAACTTTTTTAACCCCTAGAAAAATGAGAAAGCTTTCCTTAGACCCCTTTGAAATTATTTTTGGATCACTCCCTGAAAAGCATATTATACCGGGTGCACCAAAAAAAGTATACAGCTTTGTCGAGATATTGTGAGCTTTAGTATTTATATTTTTTGTTCGTTATTTTTTTATCGTATAGAGGATGCTCTAACTTGAATTTTAAGCTATCATATATTAAATTTGAAAAAGTAGTTCGAAAGTTATTTCCAAAAAACTGACTTTTTTCCATGTCGTAATTTCAAAAAATCATTAAAAACAGCAATCATGCTATAAATAAGACAAAATGACAAAAACACAATTTCATTGTTTTTTTTTTAATTCTTTTTAAAAGTTTGCTCGCTGTTTTTGACGATTTTTTGAAATTTAGACATTAAAAAAAAGTCAGTTTTTTAAAGATAAATTTCGAATTACTTTTTCAAAACTAATGTATGATAGCTCAAAATTCAAGTTAGAGCATCCTCTATGCGATAAAAAAAAATGAACAAAAAATATAAACCCTGAAGCTTGCAACATCTCGACAAAGTTGTATACTTTTTTTTGGTGCACCCGGTATATAAAATGGAACCTGAGAATAAAAGAGGTTATGATTTCTTGTATTAATAAAGTTGCTTGTATTATGTGAAGTTGAGTTTTCTTTTACTATGATATTACCTCTTTTTTTTTTTGTAGAATATCTATGAGATTGGTGGACGTGTTTTTTTGGACAGCCTTCCTGAAGCAGCTATTCCTGAGGTAAAACTAATCACTTTTGTTTGAGATGTAAAACCGTAAGTATTCAATGTGTTACCAAGTAAAAACAAAAACAGATAAAGTGAGTGAAAAAGGGTCACCAAAAGTTGAACTGACGTACAGATTGACAGCAGTTTGGGAAATTTTCTTTTTCTTTTACAGAAAGGAATGGTGGATTTTGCATCCATTGACGTTATTTTAGTCACAAGCTATAACAATATTTTGGCATTACCATACATTACTGAGGTAATAATTATATCATTTTAAGAAGTTTTTACTCCAGAGGACCCACGGCATATCCTGCTTGAAAATAAAATAGCCCTTCTAAGCTCTCAAGTACAGTTAGAAGAAATATTTAAAAAAATTTCTGTTGACATTCCGCCTCAATGAAGTATGAAAAAGAGGGCTTAAGAATTTAGGAAAATTTAGTAGAATATAGAAAATCTGGGCTTATTGTCATCCATTTTCCGTTTGAGATAAAAAAACACCTTGCTTTGACCACTGTACTAAAAGCAAGAATTTTTTTCATGTCATTTGAAAACACTGATTGTCCTGTTTTAGTATTCTGGCTTCAATGGAAAAGTCCTTGCTACAGAACCAACCTTACAGATTGGAAAGTAAGGATCATTTTTAAAATTTTACAGGATTTGAGAATGAGTGATCTATATCTCAACCAATTAAAGTAATTTAATTTCATGCTTTTAAGGTTATTGATGGAAGAATTAGTCACTTACAATAAGAATATGCAAAAACGAAAAAAGTTTTCATTATGGAAGCAAAAAGATATTCAAAGGTACGTTTGAACAGTTTTTCATAAACCTCAAAGCCTCCCCAAAAATGATTTTTCGTTATTAAGTGTTTTTGATACTTTTATTTGATTATCTTATTCAACTTTCACTTCCAGTACCCGAATTCAGAGTTCGGCATGTCCGCTCAGAAAAAGTAACGAGAAGATTGTTCTTGACAAATCTTTTATTTTTCATAGGCTACTCCCTTCTCCCTTGTGTGAATATAAAGATGCAATTTCTTGGGAAACTGTTTACAGGTAATTATGTTACTGTTAAGATTAACTTAAAAGAACATCATTGTTTTAAGGTTTAACCCTTGCATCTTGAAGTAGGGGTGGGGACTTCACTTGAGGAAAAATTCGAACGAATGGCTATGCTGAAAGTGAGTATGTTATGGTGTTTCAACTTTGTTAACCTTCAGATTTCAAGAGGTGGTCCTCAAGTTCCCATCCAAGTCGATGATGTTTCCCCCCTACTAAAATAAATATAATGATGACATGCTAAGACTGTTTTACGACACCTTTTCTGTGTTATTTACATATAACACAAGTTACCGTAAACTTTAAATCTTCTTTTTTGTAGCTCTCATGATGTTTCAAGTTGCATATCAAAAATTCAATCTGTTGGATTCAGCGAAAAAATAGTAAATGATGAATGGTTTTCTCCTTTGGAAATTACTAGTAATCTGAAAAACAGAAGGCATCAAATCTCTCCTTAATAAAATTTTCTTATACAAACAAAAGATTTTCTTGGTGGTTTACAATTTCTGCTACACTTAGGTGCAACGGCATTAGATACGTTTAGACGTGAAAATATAGTTAGATTTTCCATTTATAGGATATTTTAGGGTTGATGCAAGTTACACCTGTCAGCTCTGGGTTATCCATTGGAAGTACCAATTGGATTCTGGAGACAGATTTTCATAAGGTAACTAGAGATAAAAATTTCTCTATTTTTATTTTGCAAGTGGTAAAAAATGATTAAGTTTCCTAGCTCAAAAGAAACTTTTTTCTATCTTAGGAAAGAATCATGTCTTTGTGTACCAATTTTATGATGAGAATTAGCTCAATTACACTTTACTAGAGATTTTTAAATGTGACCAAAACAGCAATCATTTGTAGTGAGCATTTAATCGAATTTTTTTATCATTTTTTAGATTGTTTACATTTCAAATTCATCCTTATTTGCTACACACTCAATGGCAATGCATCAGACGTCACTGAAAGATGCTGACGTGTGTATTTTGAACTCGCTCACTCAGACACATACTTTAAATCCTGATGCCATGTTGAGAGATTTTTGCAATAATTTAGGTTAGTAGAACTATCAGTTTTCTTGATCTCAATTTTAAAAGACTTCGAATAAGGGTAAATTACACTCTCTTTGGGACCTCTTAAAATGTCTTAAATTCAAAATACATCTCAATAAAATTCAAGCTAAGAAATGTTTTTTTAGTTCTCTTCTCACAGTTGTAAACTGAATTTTTATTTCAATTTTCAGCAACAACTTTAAAGAGCGGTGGTAATGTTCTGGTTCCTTGTATCCCTTCGGTAATTTGTTTTCTTGAGTCTGATCCGTTTGCCAGCTTTCTTTAAGACTCATACGAATAGAAACTACACAACAGTAGCCATAGATCTGCTTATTATCATATTAAAAGTTTTAAGATATGTCCTGACAGTGCTTTTAAATACCTAGGAAGACTTAATAACTTAATTTTATTTCTCTGTGCTCTTTATATATGAAGAAATTCATAGAATTTCTGACTAACTTTTTACTTTCAGGAGATTGGGTGGCAGAGCTACCTTATTTCTTCACATATGCATAGTATTTCTCACACGGTTATATTTAGGGTGTGATATATGACTTATTTGAATACGTATGCAACTTCATGGATGGCTCTGGACTCTCATTTATACCAGTTTATTTTGTATCTCCAGTGGCACATAGCTCTCTTGCCCATGCTAATATTTACGGTGAATGGTATGGATATTTTATGTTGTTTTTCTCTCAAGTGTTTCTTAAGTCCATTCATCAATTCATTAAGGATGGGATACCTGGGACGTTTAGACAAATCTTTCGCCAAAATAAGCTCTGAAGATTTATTCATGTCATGTATTCATCAAATTCGTGCTACTTTAATCAGAAATTTTTGCGACTTTCGCGAGTTTGCTAAAGTTGTTTGGGAAATCCCCGCGAAATAGGAAAATTCTCACGAATGGCCTGGCCGCAAAAATTTCTGACATTGAAGTATTTCAAGGCAGACGGGCTTTTTAGTTACAATAAAATGCCACCAAAAGTTTCTATGATGTACTAAAAACCAAGAAAATCTTCTAAGATTGATTGGAGACGTCTAACGAGCTTTGGTTGAATGAAAATTAACTTAATTTCTAGGTTGAATCAAAACAAACAAGCTAAAATGTATCTTCCAGAACCACCTTTCTTGCACCATGAGGTAAAGTAATCACTATCATTTTTAATTGATGTTAATAATATTTCAATGAGCCGCCTAACATTTAAATATCATCACACATCTTATTAATACTTTCAGTTGGTCAAAAATGGACGGATAAAACATTTCAGTACCGTGCATGGTATGTTTATACTTTTAATTCAGCTTATTAAAATTAACTTGGAGAGAATTGTCAAATATAATTCTGGTAAAGGATTTTCACACCACGATTTTTCACCTCTTTCATTAACTTCAAACATCCATAATAATTAGGCAAATGATATTAAATTCTTCTTTTGTGAACAAGTTGAAGTTTTCACAAGCTTTTATTTGACTTGGTTGGTCGTTAGCCTGTAATAAACAATTTTCTTACTTTTCATGAAAAATGCGTCATCTCTATTTCTTCAAATGACCAATTAATAAAGCATCTTGTATAAAAGCTCCAGCTCATCCCTTTCTTTTTGTCATGCAAGTGTAATAAGGCATATAATATTTTTTCTAAATAAAAGCAATTTTACACGAGGCTCGATTCGATCGAAACTTAAAAACAATATTGTGTACAATCCCAGTCTCAGATTTCATATGTTGAACGTAAATCTATGGTAAAACCGAGAAAAACCAGAACATTATTTTTCAATTATTTTGTTTCATATCTAGACCGTCTAAGCAACAATTTCAAATCACCGTGTGTCGTGTTTACTGGTCATCCTTCATTACGTTTTGGTGATGTCATTCATTTCATGGAGTTGTGGGGTGGTAACCACAAAAATACCATCATCTTCATTGGTAAGAATATGAAATTTTGCTATCTCTCTATATTGTTTATAAATGTATTATCATCATTTATACCATTTATATTGACATGATACACAGGGGGTTTTGCTTTGTTTTTGAGATTTTAGACTGCATAATAAAATAACAACTCTGGCTAATTCTTAGAGCATCTCCTTACCCCTCATTTTTGACTAGCCATCACCGCGTTTAGCTCACAGGCCAAACGAGGTAAATCATTTTCATTGGTAAAGCCCTCTGACCTTAGAACATCTCATAAGCCCTCATTTTTCACTTGCCATCACTGCATTTAGCTCACAGGCCAAAAGCGGCAAGTCATTTTCATTAGTTAAGCCTTCTTCCCAAAAGCTTACTTTCTAAAAAGTGTTTCGCCATCACCAGTAACTATAGTCATTTTGGATATGTTTTTTACAGTGTAAGACGGATTTCCGTCTCAGAAAAGTATACTTCAAGAATAGGTGGTCATTTGTCGTGTATAATCCATTTTTCTCCTCGCCACTGGCTTTAAGAAAAATACTAATAACTATAATCATATAAATAATTATAAATAAATGATCTTTCCTTTTGTTTAGATTCTGAGTTCAACCATATAGATGCATTGATACCTTTCCAACCTCTTGCAATGAAGGTTTGTATTTGGTCTCTTTATCGGCTTTGGTAAGGTGTCCTCAAGTAGATATAGTTTAATAAACCAGCTGCGCTGGAAGCTCCGGCTTAAGAGATTAAAAGATGTGAAAGATGAGTTTGCTGAGTTAGTTGTGTTAGAACGTTGCCCACAAACTAGTAATCAGAACAGATCAGAAAGCAAAGTAATAATTCTATTGCAGAGTGAGTATGAGAAATAATCTTAACGAATAAATAAACCAGCTGGAAGTTTATTAGCTCTTCTAAGTGATTACACATGCACTTTCTTGCCTCAAGAACGTACCCCACCCCCGCCCACTCATCTTCCACTAAAAAATTGGATCTAAAGGAGATAAACATTTAGAAATCAAAATTTCCAAGTTATTATAAATTTATTTTTTTTTAAACTTGCCAATAGCGAAGCTATGATGCGTCGTTGATTTGATTGTCCGGCTAAAATTTTGGGGAGAAAAATAGCCTAAATTAGCTTTTAGCTAGGTAAGCGTTATTTTTTCTGTTGGGATAATCCTTGGTGGAGGAGAGTAGGATAATCCAAATAAAATGGTACAATAGTGTGTATGTAATAAATAGTGGTATATTTGGAAAAAACCTGTTTCGGGTTTGAAAAATCTTCAAAAGGAACGGTCGCCCCAACCAATGAAATTACGACAAAGTCCAAAAAATATCATTTTCAGTTTAACACTGTGAAAATTTCTCCGATCTTGTTAAAATTTACACAGGAATTGTGTTTTAGTATCCTTTACTGAATCTCTAGTGATATAATTTTACAAATCTGTGTCGGGTTTGAAAAATCAAAAGGACCGGTCGCCAGCCGCGATGAAATTACGACAAAGTCCAAAAACGATCATTTTCAGCCATAACACTGTGAAAATTTCTCCAATCTTGTTCAAATTTACACAGGAATTGTGTTTAGTATCCTTTACTGATTCTCATAGTGTGTTTGTAAAAAATCGGGGTTTGAAAATCAAAAGGAAGGTCGCCAGCCGCGATGAAATTACGACAAGTCCAAATACGATCATGTCAGCCATAACCGTTCAAATTTCTCCAATCTTGTTCAAATTCACACAGGAATTGTGTTTTAGTATCCTTAACTGAATTCTCATAGTGATATGTTTGTAAAAAATCTGTGTCGGGTTTGAAAAATCAAAAGGAACGGTCGCCAGCCGCGATGAAATTACGACAAAGTCCAAAAAACGAGCATTTCAGCCAGAACACGTGAAAAATTTCTCCAATCTTGTTCAAATTACACAGGAATTGTGTTTAGCGTCGATAGAATTCTCATAGTGTTATGTTTGTAAAAAATCGTGTCGGGTTTGAAAAATCAAAAGGAACGGGTCGCCAGTCAACAATGATGAAAACACAAAACAGGATCATTTTACATCATTTTCAGCCATACACATAACACCACAAAAACTACTCAGATCGTTTTCAAATTTGCACTGTAATGTTGTAATTTTAGTATTTTCTTTTGAATTCCAATGGCTGGGTGTTTGGAAGTTCATGTCAAGTAGATTTTATGATTTCAGTGTCTAGAAGAGAAGGGAGCCATATGCAAGATTAAGCACTCGATCAGCTGCAGGCCAAATTTCTCCAAAGTCTTTCCACATTGTTAGAGAACCAGTATACATCAAACTTTTCATAAATCATGTCCAAAACATCATGAATAATGATGAAAATGATCAATTTTTCACTGAGATTTGCCCATTCGCTACACAGTCAGCTAGCCCACTTTCGGCAGCCATCTTTTTCTAAATACTTTCGGCCAATCAAATCACAATATTATCAGAATCCAGATAATCCGTTTTTATTAAATCGGAATAGATCATCGGATTAGATAAACAAAAAAAAATGTCTTGACCCTTCTTGTCGGAAGAGAGAATTAAAGGCTCCTAGGCCGGAGCAATTACAAGATTACGAAGCTTTGTCAAACTTAGTAATTACTCTATGTTCTACTAAGAGGAAAATATTTTTAGTTTTAATCTTTTGGCGTTGTTTTCAACCTATCAAATCTACGTTTTGTATTTTTCATTTTAGGCTGTGTTTTGTCCGATCGATCCACGACTGAATTACCATCAGGCGAATAAGCTCATTAAAGATATTACTGTAAGGAACTCTTTTTCTTTCGATTTCTTTTATAAATCTTCTAAACAGAACTAGAACGGACAAAATGAACTAATGAGATGTAGTCTTAGGTTCCAAATAAAGGGGGAGGGGTTGGAAAATTTTCGAGATTTTAATAAACGGGGGGGGGGGGGCTAATTGCCGACAGCTGAAAATATTCTTAAGAATTAATAAAGGGAGGGGTTTGGAATATTTTCGAAAAATTAACAAGCGGGGGGTGTATTTGGAACCTAAGAGTAGTGAACTATGATTCAAAATTTTTCTTTCAGAGGTTATCCTATCACTACATTGTTTTAGCTCAGTAAATGTATAGAGAAATCTAAAAATCCTTTTTGTTTTCAATTTCAGCCAAAACATTTGATCATACCAGAAGAATATACAACGCCACCAGTGATGACACCTCAAAGAACTGATTTTGTCATTTTCTCGGTAAGTCAAGCACCCTCTACCTTTTCTTCAAGATTCGTTACGCTACGTCATAGTCACAACCAATCAGATTACATAAACCATGCTATTTCTTATAGGATTGTCCTCTCCAGTCGTACAAAGGGCTCGATGTATTGAATATTTCTTTGAAGAAGGATTATTCGAAAATTGCCTTATCACCAGAGGTTAGTATTTCCTATCTTGTATTGATGAATTTCAACGTCAGTGGATTTTATCACTACGGTATGACCCTTTGAAATGCGCGGTGCAATATCAGGAAATCTATTTCCACACGGGATTGGCGGGTCAAGGATGTTTTTATAAAATTTATGACAGAGAGTGTTTCCTTTAGCCATACTCCATACTGAAGACTCTCCGTGATATATTTTGAACCCCTCCCTCAGATCCGCAACTGACTTGATATCAAGGTTATGATAATGCCTTTTTGTCTCTGAATCAAAATTTAATCACAGGATTGTTTGTTATGTCTGTATCATGAAAAGATGTTCTTTTATAGCTTTCACAGAAGTTAAACCCAAAACAGATCGAGCCTGGAGTCGCTCTAGCAATGGTCAAAGGCAAAATTGTGACACGTAATAATAGACACATCTTGAAACCATACGATGGACGAAAGTATGAACTCTGAAATTATAAGATCTTTTCGTGTCCCTGGTTCCTTAGCTACTAGGTGCAAACAGTTAAAGGCTTAGTTTTTCAAACCCTTTTTTCATGTCAAACCTTTATGTCAAACTCTTCCAGAAATCCCTTCGAGTTGTAAATTATACAAAAGATAAGACTTTTCCTGTGCTGTTTTTTGTTTGGAATGTTTAGTACTTCTTTAATGTCACATTTGTTTAGATCACCGGAGAAAGAGAAGACGGATCGTTTATATGGGAATGTTGATGTTGAACAATTTGTAGCTGCTCTTCGCGATGTAAGTCATCAAAATTTAATGACTGAAAAAAAGGAACAATCACATCATTTCTCAAACTTGGACAAAAATGACCAGCTCCCAAACATAATGAACAGAAAATTGGAAAATGGTCATTTTTGATCCTTGATAAAACAAGGTCTAAGAAATGGCTTGTGGTTGTTCTATTTTCCCAAATAAGAACCTAAGGCATAAGTTTTTAACATTTCATGCGCTTAGTAGATATACCTAAGCTTAAAAACGTCTTCTAGAAGGTGGCTGTAGCCTAAAATCAGAGCATCTTCGCTACTCTCAACAAAGTAACCATGTAACCAATCTCGTATTACTTGACGCATGAGGTTAGCAAGACAAAATATTTCTTTGTTTTTATTGTCATTTTAGCAAGGGATAAGAAATGCTGAATTTGAAGAAACTGAATCTGGTCACATTGTTCATTTTGTAAGTCAATTTTTTAAGTTTCCTTTGGAAGATTGTTGTCCCTGTCCCCCTCTAACTTCAATCAAGCTAGAGAGTTTGGAAAAGATTGGGATCTAGAGGACATCTGTCTGAAATAAGTCTTAAATTTGAAAAATGCAGTCCTGAATCAAAGCTGTAAAAAGTTCTGGAAATAAGAGCCTTTTTTTAATTATGTCGCTTCTAAAACTTTGCATTTCTTTGCATTCATTCGTCGGCCATTCGTTGACCAACCTTTGAACGAGTGTCTATTCGGTATTTTGCCCTACATTAGAAAGTTTTGGCATCTTCGGGGTTAAAAATCTGTTAAAAAATCCGGGTTTTTTTTAATCAAGTTGAATTTTGGAATTTTGAACTTAGTTTAGCTTTGGTAACCATGATCAAAACGACATCAGTTTAACATCAATACCACCATAATTGGGTGTTATGGGTGTTACATATTACTCTATGACTATGAGCCTTGTGAAATAACTTTATTCAATATCAATGAAAATGGCTACGGAAATTCCATTTGAACTGACATACTTATTCATTTATACAAACCTTTGATTCGTTTTAGCCTGACAAAGATGCTATGATTCAACTTGAGCCTGGAAATACACATATAATCAACCATGTGGATGAAAAGTTGAGGGTCAAAATAAAAAATGCATTGTTATCTTGTCTACTGATTGTTTGAAAATGAGGAAGAAATTGTCAAATGGAATTGCACGATTCTAATTCTTTTGTCAGAGAAAGGTGACTGTTGAGATTGTATCCATTAGTAAATTACGTTTATTGGCTACCAATTCTTATTGCGAAATGGGCGTTAACGTATCTCGTGATATTCTCCAGAACCTTTCTGTAATTGGGTGGTCATTGTAATGTCCCAGTGAATGATTTACCGCCGGCCCAGTGACTGAGCCCAAGTTAAATAAATGATAATTTGTTTGGCAATTGGCAAGCTATGAAGAGTTACTTATACTTGCAATTTATGCATGATATTATGATTATCATTGCTTTGATAGGACAGCCAAGAAATGAAAAGATTACAATTGTAAAGGCTTTTGAAAAATGAATTTAATAACGGAATTTAACGTGAACATTGAAAATATACCTTTAACTCAAGAGGAAAATATTTTTTTAAAGCCTGAAAATCTACAAGATTAAAATCTTTAACAGAATATATTTATTTCACCTGATTTTTGTTTGTGAATTTACTTTGCATACAGTAAGTGGATAAATTTTTGCGAATCACCACTCTTTTGGACCTAGTTTCATTCATTTTACTAGGCGTTTTGGCCAAAACACGATTTTAAATTTTTCGCGAAGAGTTATTAGCCAAATTCGCGAAAATTAATTCACGCGAAATTTAATCCTCGTAATGTAACGCATTTTCAGGGGATATAAATAGAAATCATCTGATGTGGAAATTTTATAAGGTAATTGAAAGCCTCTAATGTTATCTTGTGAGAACAGAAGACAAATAATTAACGGCCTTGAACTTAATACGCAAAATAATTAGCTGAAGGGCTCTGACCATAGTGAATTTTTAATATTTGCCACGTACAAAATATAAATTTCTGTCTGACCGTCTGATGTAGCTTTGAAAATTTTGGCATGTTATACATTTCCTGTTAGGCCAACTATCCTTGATTCTGAAAATTTAACAATAGCAATGCACGCTTCTTTTTTTTATAAGAATACACTTTATAAGAATGTCCATGATGAAAATGGCCAAAAAACTAAGAATATGCTAAGAATACCACCATCATGGAATTTTGCTACTAAAGCTAAGAATGCCATTTTAAGAGCATTTTCAATTATAGATTATCAACTATCCCCAAGTTAGGCCCAAATTAGGCTCACTGCTTTTACAAAAGTGCCATTTTATGCTTGAGACGTATTTACTAAATGTTAAATCTATTATGAATCAGGATCTTAACCTAAGAATGTGCTGTAAGAATATTTTAGGATGATTTTTCCGTTAAGAATATCCATGATGAAATGGATTTACACCATTCTTATAAAAAAAAAGCGTGTACACCTTTCCCAAGTTTATCGATTTTTTTCGGCCTCTCCAGTTTGAAACGAGAACTTGATACTTTTGAAGCTTTAAGTAATTCAAAGTCATTCTAAAAATTTTAGATCAAAAGCTTTTTCCTGTCCTTTTTTATAGCTGTTTTAATTCCTTTGTTTTTACGGTCAAACCGGGCCTCGTTTCTATTCCGTTTCCATGGGATACTTTTGTTTAAGAAAAAACTTTAAAATTGAAATATCTCAAGAACCGGAAGAGCTTTTAATATAATTCTTTTTTTGTTGACTTTGTATTTCGTAGGAGAATCTTTCTAAATTAAATCCAAGTAGAGCAGGGTTTTGGAATAGTGTTTTTCAAAAAGTCAAAATAAACTCGGGAAAGGTGTATTGATGCAGAAAAAAATGAAGACTTTTGCGAAGATGAGTATTTCAATCAAACTAAAAACAGATTTTCGGAAACCCCCAAAACGGAGGTCGTCATTAAGATGAGGATTCTGACTTGTAGATTTATCAGAATTAAACGATTTTTGTTTATTTTGAAAGAATGATGGTTATACTTAAAAGTGAGCATATTTTTGATGGTTTGAGACACCAAAATTAGATAAAAATTGCATATAACTCACTTTAGCTCCTTGGATATTGAAAATAAGTTATGAAAATGGGGTATAGGAAACTTTCTAAACCTTTCAGAAAATACAGCTACATCTGTGACTTTAGAGGATGGATAAAAGATATAGCGTCTTAAAGGTCAACCAGTACTTTGGGGCCCTAGAATCAGCATTGATAAAACCGAAAATTCTAAACATGAGAAACAGCAAAAAATCTTGGAATTCCATTCCTATCAGCTTGAGTTAACAGTTTATACTAATAAAAAATTAACATTATATATAAAATTTTTCGCTGAATTAGCAAAAACGGCAAATTCTGTCATTTTTTAACAAAACATAGGAGAAAAATACAGCTTAATATTTTCAGTTTCAGTTAAGCTGTTTCTTAAAATTTTCACAGCATACACGAATGGAACTATTTTCAAAAGAGATTGGTTTTCAGAAACTTGATTAAGACGTTGTAAATCAAAATTGTCATTTTGAAAATTTCTAAATTTTCAGTTTGGACTTTGCATCAACGATAATCTTGAAATATTTTATAAAAATCATAAATTGTATATCCATCGGGTCGTAAATTTAAGGGAAAACACAAATATGTTCATAGCTTCTCCCCTTATTACCACTGGGCTTAATAATTTGATTTTAACTACACCTACGTTTTGGGGGCCCCAAACCTCCGTTTTGACAACCAGGGGTATACTGTAAAAATTTTACCAAACAAATTTATGCCCAAAACCCTCTAAATCACATTTCAAAAATATGGTCAAAATTTTGTATTCATATCTTAAAGATATCTCGAGAAATCGCTAAAATTGAAACCTCCGTTTTGGGGGCCATTAGAAAAAAGCTACCTATCTTTAAGTGGTTGAAAAATATTGTTGAAATTGAAAATTTTGAAAAAGAACTTCCAGGAAATAAAGTAGAGATGTTAAAGCTTTTCATGCAGCAAAAGTTTTTGTAAAACCTCTTTTCCTCTAGATTTCAGAGAAATTTCAAATTTGATCGACGTTTTGGGGGCCACATACTGTATAGTCAGAGCCCTTAATTTTTCTCTGTCTGCTTTTTCAACGAAACAGCGACTGGTTTTGATTAAGGGGGTTTATTAACATGTTTCAATTCGTGTTAACAAAATGATTAGTAATATTTGTGTAATAAGGTATGCTTTTTGTCGATGGTGGGGGATTTAGACCGTGAATCTAATCCCCTTTTGATGTACCAATTTTCATGGTTTTCTGTAATTGTTTTGTTTAGAAAGCAATTTCACCTTCAGTTGGAGCATCTGAACTGAATTGTAACATCCTCAAAAATATTCTGGAATAGTCTCTGTTTGGTTATCATTCGTGAGACCAGTGTTGTATTTTTGGATGGGAAATTTTTAATATTGGATACATTATTGATACGGCAAATCTTGAATAAACAAGCTGGAAAAATGTTCATTCTGATAGCAGGTGGGGGCTGCCATATCACTAACAGGTGAACATTTTCGAAAAGAAGGCTAGTGCACAAAAATAAGAGCAAGAAATGTTCCAAAAAGAATACGTAAGTTAAGAAAGCTTAACAGACTCCCGGATGGGAAATGAAGCCACTTTATTTCCCATCCAGAACCCCCACGCGTGTTTTTTACACGAACGCCGGATTGAAAGTAAAATCTATCGCTAGATTTAAAAAAATGCAGTCCTCGAAAACAAAGGAACCGCTAGATACAATACGTCGTCATGATTGCGGCGTGTTCTGGATGGGAAATAAGTGGCTTCATTTCTTGCCTGGAAAAGGATAGAGATTCTACTCTAGCCCTTTGGGCTTTAAACTCAATGGCGTAGCAGCTCCCAGAGAGTAAACACTTGTGCTGAGATAATTGTATTAATCGACTTAAATTTGACCTATAAATTTTTTTTACAGAGAACTTGTCATCAAAGCCGAGAAAAAAAATAAAATAGAATACAGGAGAGGCTTTCACAATGGAATTCACCAATTTTTTATCAGTTTAGTGATTTGAAGGCAAGTTTATACTCTCAAATTGAAGTGTCTTTGTTCAAATAATACCAAATTTTCTTATTAAAAATTCCAGTAGTAACAGCTCTTTCGTTTCAGACGGATTTTGGTCTCTCATAAAATGAGACTTTTCCGCTCTTAGAATTTAGAAAAATTCGGCGAAATACCTTTCACCCCTGTTTTATCAGTATCAAACTGTGATTAGCTTTATCAAATTGGTTCAGTAGAAAAAATCTTAGCTTCCTAATTTTTCATTTTTGAAATTTTTGAGAAATTTTCAAACCCTAAAACCATCAAATTTGCGAGGACGTATTATTCTAAATTATATATTTTTTCTGCAAAAGCATAACATGTATGTCGACTGTCATATTTTAATAGAATTCAGAGGATATAAATATTTATGAAAAAATAATATTTTTTTAACCTTTTTTAAATCTAGTACATCGATTAGGCGATTAGTGCTTGGCGCCCGAAACTGGGGGTAAAAATTGTATTTTTGAAACATTTATAACAGCTTGCTGAGTACACAACCGCAATAGATGTATGTAACAAAACAGATACTAAACTATTGATGAACCCTGGAAAGAAGACTAAGTAAAACCACAATTCAGCACCTGAATAGAGAATGCGACCAATCACCGTTGATTTTAGATAGTCGATCCCAGACCTCTGGATACCTATTACACTTCTGGGTGTGAATAAGAGCATAAATCATAAAGGATTAGAAAGATGAACGCATGAAACTACAGCCGACGAAGCTACATCCAAATATAAAGCAGAAAATAAACTTAACTTGTTATTGAAGGTACAATTAGAGATCACCTTGAGAAATAATTTGAAACCCAATTTATCATATTTTATTCCAATCAAATAAGATCGGTAGGGAAACCATAACCTCGTCCCTATGTGATTGTAATGATACCTTAAGTAGATAAATTTTGGTGTGGATTTAATTTGGCGAATGCTCAATTTTGTAAAATTTGGCAGGGATTTAATTTGGCGAATGGACGATTTTTGAAAATTTTGCGGCGATTTAATTTGGCGATTTGGCGAAAGACAATAAAAGTGTTTTTTATTAAGGTGTTTTGTTGAAGCTCAGAATAGAAAAAATAAAATGTGTAACATAAAATCGGTTATAAAGGTAAAAATTGATTGTTTAAATGTATACGGTTAATACACGATCGGCTCAAGAAAGGCAAAAATAGTTTTCTAAAATTTCTCGATAAAAAAACAAATTCGCCAAATTTAATCCCCGCCAAAATTTATTCACTTAAGGTAGTTAAGAACACTAAAAGACTTTGGATGTTGGGATAAAAAAATTGAAATTCCTGATTTATTATATTGCCATAAAATTCTAAAATTTATTTTTTCTTATAGATAATAATATTACGGCAACATGTCATTGCCAACGAACCAATCATCAGCCGATCCATCTTCAGAAAGTTCAGGATGTAAGAATATATTTCTTTAAATTTCGGCGTTGCGAACTTTTTAAAAATTGCCTCGAGCAGTCAACCTGTAATTTTGCATAAGCCTTTCCTCGCTCTATAATGCACCTTCTACGGCATTATGAAGTTTTGGATCAAGATGTTGTACCAGTTTGGTGAATACTTTGGTTAAAATGATGAATTTTAAATCGATTTAAAATCATCGCATGTCATCTGCAAATTCACTTAAAAGTTTCGATATGACTAATGAGCCTTTTTTTTCTTTTTTAGCGCAAGGTCTTGGTGACAAAGGGAAATTCAAGACTCATGCAGATATCGTCAAAATCCTTAAGGATATTGGACTAAATGAACCGGAACGGTTGACTGAGAAAGATCTGAAAGAGTTACTTAAGTATACAGAATACGAATTGACACAAAAAGAAATTGACAGATTTCTGTTGGTTCGCCAGACAAATAGAAACCATGAAATGATTCCAGTTCCAAGTCTAAAAGAAAAAAAGATTCTCACCTTACAAGAAATGCTAGACATCGAGCCTTTTCATCCAGACAAAAGGTTGGATGTTACAAAAGGTAATATTAAGGAAGAGTCTCGAGCACCTATTGATTTTTCAAAGATGTCTGCTGCAGACTGGATGAAAGTTATCGTGAATTGTGGCGTGACATATGGGCGCATCTTCAGCAAGCTTGGAACGTCAAATGACCGCGCCGAGGTGCCGCTTTTCTTCCCACCAAACAGGAGCTTGTTTGGTACACGTCATTTCAAAGTGTCACGAGTAGCCTTGTCATATTTTCAAAAATCGCAACTCGTATCGAATTACAGTGACAAAACTGTAATGGCAAATATCACAGCTGGTGGTTCATTCCAATCACCCTGGGTATCTGGCAGTGCAGAATACTCACATAACACTCAGGAGAGGAAGGTATCAAAGGGTTCCGAGGTGAAATCCGTTTTCAAAGTCGAGGCCCCAATCGGCATTTTTACTTTGCCTCGTCCTTCGGAGATCGAAAATTCAAAATTAGAGCTAAGCCCTGGTTTTGGCGAATTCTTGAAGAAATATCTTTTAGAGAACCCTAAATGTAACAAGGAGACCTTACGGAAAGTGATATCTCGCCGATATGGCGACATTGTCCCAAAGAGCGTGAAAATCGGAGTTGCTTGTTACACAACCCAAACGCAAAAAATGTCAAAAGATGAAAGTCTAGAGACGGTGTCTGACGAATTTCAAGCAAGTGTTAGTGCATCTCGGATTCTCGATTTCCAAGGCGAGTATGAAAAAAGCAAGAAAAAAGAGTTTGGAAACCAATCCCAAAAGAGCACATATTCATTTACAGCTATTGCTGGGTCTCTTCCCAATCCAGGCGATCCATTAAGTGTGGCAGATTTTCGTTTGTTACCTAGCAGTTGGAGGGTTATCCATTATGGAAGCGAGTTCATTCCAGTTTACGAATATATTGAGGCTGCATTGCAAGAAAAAATAAATTCATGTGAGTAACTTATCTTTCTCTTTTACATCTTTTTATATTTAATTAGATCAAAACCTAATTCATTAACTTCAAGTTATAGAGGTGCTTTAGAGCCAGAAGTGGATCTCTGAATCTGGATGCTATTTTGGTTAGGGTAAACTGTTCGAACTGTGTCCGTAAAAATGTGAATTTTTATAAACAATTATTTTCGAATTTCTGCAAATTTTATTTTGAATTTAATCTGTTTATCATTATAATTGACAGTTCCTGAAATCAGAAGTCGCATTTATCCAGGAGAAACAATGAAGTTTGGTCATCAAATACTTTCTCCATCCGAAAGTTTTCGATTTGTTTTCCGAAATGATGGAAGTCTTGCCGTTTATCATGGGCCTTATTCCGTTACTGTTTGGGAAAGTAATGTTTTGGTGGGAGAAGAGTGGAAAAGTAAAATTTGTAAAACCGATGCCAAGTGGCCTTTGCAGGCTAGTTTGAAATTTCAAATAGATGGGGACTTGGTATTGTCTGATTCCAAGGGAAATGTTCTGTGGCACACTGAGACAAAAAATAAATGTGTTGAATATTTTCAAATGAAAGACAGTGGAGAAGACAGTGGAGATTTCGTTGGGATAAGTAATGGCTCGGTGGTTTGGCGCACAAACACGGCTGAGTTATGTAAGTACATATTTTGGAGTTTAACTCTAAAACAATAGCCTTTCAGAATTAAAACTATAGGTTTTGAAGACTATATTTTCCTCTAGAAGTGTCCGATTTTAGGACCCTATTTTCTAAACGTTCGTATATATATTTCACGAATCTTCCTAGAAAATAGCGGTTCACATGAAATCTATAATACACAAGGTTTCTATAAGCAGATTCATGTAAAAATTAACAAAAAACGTCGAGTCAGCTCTACTGATGGGCTGAAAATTGCACACATCGAAATATTTTTCCAAAATGATCAAAAGTACCGTCCTTTTGTATAAGATTCCCATTTCCGCACTGAGATTCCTTTGCCACTTTACTAGCAGAAAAAGACCAGGGTAGTTTAAAAATAAGCTTCGGAAATTAAGACAGTTTCGTGAGTAAACACAACATTTTCTGTACCTTTAGAAACAAACCCTTTCCAATCTCATGCCGGTTATCCTGGGAAACCTAGCGGAAAGATTCCGGGAAAGTAATAAGAATCTTAGCGCGGAAATGGGAGTCTTATACAAAAAGACGATATGAGGTTAAATGTTTCAGCAAATCAGAGCTTTACTTTTTGTTTTTTCGTGACTTTTTACATGAATCTGTTAATAGGAAATTCGTGTAGTGCTTCAATTACTTCAATTAAAAAAAAATCAATTCCTTTCCTATTTTTAGTTATTAACGGTGACGGAGACAAAATTTATCGAGCTACATTGAAATGTGGAGACAAATCGGTTTCATGCGATGGTAATTATAGATTGAAAATGCAAGTGGATAGCAATCTAATGGTGTATGATTCCAACAATAAAATCACATTCACAACTACGGAAAGATGCACCACCAAGGGAATGGAGTTTGATCCCGAAGGTAATCTCTCTATCAATGGGGTTGATGGTAATGTCTTATGGTCAAGTGACAACAGAAATACTGCAAATGGAAAGTGTATCTTACTTTAATGGTGATGTATTTGCCTAAATTTCACTTAAGACCGTACGCAAAATAATATGATTTTACTGATATGGCGCGCATTACGGGAAGGAGCTATTGTGTTACTTTGCGCCATTTTTCATCGATGGAAATTTTTCTCTTCATTTGGAGACTTTGATTTTAATTTTTTTGATGGCCTTGACTGCACTTTTTGTAAGTTTGTCGAGCACCTTTGAAATTTTTGCGTAGCTTTACAATTTTTATCCATTTTTGTAGTTTTTGGTACTTTAGTGATGTTTAAGGGAGTTTCTAAACGTCGACGAGAAATGGCGACCACGACCGGCGACCACGACCGGCGACCACGACCAGCGACCAGATAAATTTGGGTTATCGAGTTTTTTCTCTTTCTCCAACGCAGAGTGTCTCCCCTTATTATTTAAATATATCATATTGAAGAGTAAGTTCACCCCTGTCTCATCTTTTCGATCATCTCATTGCGACGCTCTTGCAGCTTGATTATGGTGTCAATTTCTATCCTTTTGTATTATCAGCATCAAAACAATAAGCGCCACAAAAACCTTTTGAAACTGGTTTTAGAGGTTTTGTATTTCATCATCAGATTGCGTTATTTCTGTCAAAATTAGTCATTTTGTCAGCATAAAGACAATAGATTAGATTAGATTAGATTCAAATCTGTAAAACTGCCCTTCCCAATTTTTTCCTACTGACAAGCTCTATCTGTTCATACTAAGGCACCTCATTCAGCATAATTAAAATTTTCGGTGTAACAAAGCTTACAGGCATCATACTTAATTACCATGTCAATATTTTTGTCAAATAGTGTCACTTTGTCAAGAAAATGACTGGTTACTTCAAAGGTCACTTTTTAGTATTCTGAAGACTTGATTTGGGCATTCTCTACGGCGGAGAGAGTAGACTATGTTATAGTCTAAGACGAATCACTATCTAAGAAAAAAGCCCAAAGCCGAAGAAAATTCGCAAACACTTTTTTTTGCCGAAAAGAGTAAACAGTCGGTAGAGTTGCCAGTCTTCGAAACTCTCCCGCCGATTTTTTTCCGTATACCGCCATAACGCCATACCGCCATTTTTTCCCGCCTTTACTATCACTGTTAACGGACGATAACATCGTCTACGGAGAGAGCAGATAAACTCGATAACCTAAATTTATCTGGTCGCCGGTCGTGGTCGCTGGTCGTGGTCGCCATTTCTAGTCGATGTTTAGAAACTCCCAATGTTTAAAAACAATTTTTTAACATTTAACATTTTAACATTTTTTTAATAATATTTTCATTGCTTGGAGCATTTTTGTAATTTTTGCAAAGTTCTGTAATTATTTGAAACTTTTTGTAATTTTTGGGCAGTTTTATATTTTATTTGAGTATTTTTGTAATGTTTGTGCATTTTGTAACTTTTTGAACATTTTTGGTGTTACTAAATTAACTTATGTAAAATTGGTGAAAGGTGATTTTTTTTCCCTTGGCTTTTCTACTTCATTTTTGAATCTATTTCAAAAACTTTTCATTTGATAATATCCCACTCACAGTTATCAAAAGTCTTTTGCTAAGTTTGTAGTTTTAGTGACAACTACATGATTACGTAATTAGACAGGGACTTTTTGATCATCACATATACTAAATTATGCTTTAGTCAGTTTTTTTTCTCTCCAATTTAGTACTAATTGAGACAACTTTATTCCTCTGATTGTGTATAGTACGGTAAAACAAATTCTTATGGCTATGGTTTTGCAGGGATTATTTTTTAGCCTCATTTCGCAAGATTTTGCCTACAATACTTTGCCTACGATTTTGATCTAGAAAAGCTATGGCCATGGAATTTTGTACAGATGTTCTCCATCATGACACAATTTTCCTGGAAAAAAGAAGATTTGATGACCTCATTCAAAAAGCAATGACGTCATCACAAAATTTCCACCTGTCGAACAAAAGCCCAAACATATTGTTTAAAATTGTCTGTCACAGTCGAACCAATAAAGATATTTAGATTCTGTTTGAAGAATCTGAAAGATAAAAGGCTGCCCTTTAACATAATTGCAGGCTTTGCATTTTCCATGAAGATTTCTATCTTAAAATCTATGCTAAAGATGAGTAAAATCTTTAATTTTTTTAAAAAGATTTTAAAATTCACATTGCCAATGCCTATCACGTGTCAAAATTTGAAAATATTTGAATAAATAGTTCAGAAATTATCAGCCCTTTAAAATTTTGAGTTTTAAGTGATTTATGTCATTTTTCTCAATAAAGTCATAAAACCTGATAATATAATTTCATTAAAAGTCAGAAAGTTTCAGATCGTTTAAAAATTTTTTTCTCCTACCGGGTGCGCCACAAAAAAGTTTCTCTCTTTGAAACTGATTTGCTTGAAATCTTAAATTTTGAAAAGAACCATGCCTATCCCATTGGAAAGAAGAAAGATAAACTTAAATTTTGATGGGTCATTTATCAAATTCGGTTTTTTAGATCAAAAGTTATGCTCGATTGAATAAAAAAGTTACTTTCAGAAAGTGCCCGAAACGTTAAAAATCGACCTATCAAATTTTTAGTTTAAATTTGGCAATCGCATTAGCCTTTACGTGATTAAGAGCATTTTTCAGTAATTAAACACATAAATTTTGAAACTGATGGGTCGAAAGGGTTTTAAATCTTCATCAAAATCATTTTAATTTATTTTTACCCAAATTTTCAACAGATTTTTGGTTCTAGACTGGATAAAGTCTATATGTAAGGCTGGATGTACCTCGAAACCCATATTTGATGTATTTTTATGAATTTTACCAGATTTTTTGGCTTTTTTCGACGAATTTTCTTCCTTTTAATGTAATTTAACCTTCCTTTATATAACAAAAGGTCGTTTAGACAGCTAATTATCATTTTTGATGACTGAGGCGAAAAAAACTGGCGCATCATGTAATTATGCTTCTGTTTAATTTGATAGGTCGATTTTTAACGTTTTTGGGCATTTTCCGAAAGTAACTTTTTTATTCAATTGAGCATAACTTTCGACCTAATGTACCGAATTCATTAAATGACCCATCAAAATTTAAGTCTATCCTTCTTCTTTCCAATGGAGTAGGAATGATTCTTTTAAAAGTTTTAGATTTCGAGAAAATTAGTTTTAAAGAGAGAAACTTTTTTGTGGCGCACCCGGGTAGATATACACAAAAGAATTCAAGTGTGGTAGATTCTACCCCCCTGGGGCTTATAGGGTTAAGAAGTTTTTTTCTTTTCTAAAATTATTTTCTGCTACAGCCGTTCTCTTCGTTTATTTGATATTTTTACCATATGCGTACCGTATTTTTGCCATATAGCGTAGTTGAACCTTTTCTACTTTCTATTCTAGCCACTAAATATTTCTTGAAATTGTTTGGATATATCCCCCAAGAAGAATAACTGAATTAAAAAAGCTTAAAGGGTAGGCCGAACCCCCTGAAATAAGCAATGATTTTCCTCAGACCCCCTAGAATTTCTTCTTAAAGTACCCCCTGGAAATTAACCCATGTACATAGAACAAATAAAATAATACGAAAACCCTGAATCATAACCACGGCTTACGTAAATTTATTTTAAAGTGTGGTATTTGTGACGCATAATATCCAAAGAAAGAAAAAGCCATGTCTGGTTCTTGGAAAACTCATTACTAATGCAAATCTTCAAATTCAATGCACTTTCATTGGCAATAGAAATCAATAAATAAATGAGTCATAACCACGACTTACGTAAAGTGTGGTACCGGTGACGCATAATATCCAAAGAAAGACCAACTATCAACAAGCCCGAGGTGAGATGCAGGCAAAGCTTCAAAACACCCAAACCAAATAGTTTAAATATTTTATGTGATTCAGATGCGTCGTGAAATCCTTAAAGTCCGTCTGCTCCATAACCTAGTTAAGCAAGCCCGTATACACAAGGCTAGGGCACGCGGTTTATGTCAATATAGCGTTTTAGCATGTAGCAAAGTCTTCGCTGACTAGAAAGATAACCCGAAGTTGGGTTTGTTACGGTTAGGAGACATTCTGTGCCGTTTAATCTCGTTGTTATTTTTCATCATAATACTGAAGATGGCAAAGATCTCGATTATCTTATTTCATTTCTTCTTTGCCCTTGTCCATGGAGGCGAAAGCGGCTTCAAAGGCTTCAAAGGCTTCAAAGGCTCCAAAGGCTCCAAAGGCTCCACTGGCTCTAATGAATGTAAGTACTTTCTTTTCCCTTCATCACAAAGGCTTGGTAGACACATCGACGGTAGACAGTTGCGTGGTGTTTTACCTGAAAAAGCATACGTAGAGCGAAGCGAGTGCGAAAAGAGCAGCAACATTACAATTGAAATTAGAAATCTGAGGAAAATATTCCTGATAATTCTCTCTTGAAGGAAGTGAAAAAAAAGTTGAAGTTACAATTTTGAAAAAGAACTTTTGAAGAAAGAAAAAATAAATTTTGACGAAGTATCTTTTTACTCTGTTTTCTAATTTAACCGACATGTTGGGGCCATGTACTGTATTTGTTTTTTTCTGATTCTAGGTTGCGTTGATTACACCGGTGACTGTGTTAAACGATATCATTGTAAGGATCCAGAGAGCGTATCGCTATGTCGAGTCACCTGTGGTATATGTAAGCCTACCTTACCACGTAAGTGAGCCTCTTTAGTAATTCTGCTGAATAAACCAATACAGTGGAACACCCCCTTCGCACAGTTTAGCCATAATATCGTCCCCAGTGGGAAATCATACTCTAAATTTTGTCCCCACTGCAAATAATCAGATAAGCAAATCCTCACTGCTATCATTTCCATCCCCACTTAATGTTCTGGCTCGAAAACAATGGAACTCGAATCCCCAGCCATAAAAAGGAATGTATTAATCCCCATCGAGTTGTGGTGCGTTATTTTTAACCCTACTGACTGAAATAATCCCACCGGGTCTGTGGGAGGGGGTGTAGTGGAATCTCACTAAAATCAAACCTCTATTACTCCAATGTCTCATATCTTTAAACATTGTACAACGTTAACCGAGCCCCTTGCATCCTAGCCTAAGCATCAAGTTTGTCTCTGTTCGTTAAGTCTCTACACTTATACAAACACTTATACAAATTCATTCGTTACAGCTTGATATGGTGCTTCCGATAGATTCAAGTATTTTCTTCTTTCAAAAACCAAGAACTTTCCCTTTCTATCAGTGTTTTTTTTCATTTGGTTGCTTTTTTTGTGCTTTTTCGCTGAGATCTGACGCAGGCGCTACTTCTAAAAACTAGCCTGAGACTTCAGAGGACTTGATAATGCGCATTACTACAACTTATAGCATGTCCCGTAAGTACAACCTGTGTCTAGTTTTCTTTAGTATATTTTTCTGCCTCTGTTTTTTCAGCTTATCACTCAAGAAAACATGTGACACCACTTGCAGATATAACAAAAATAAACAGTAAGTTTTTGAATTCAACATCATGTTTTCCTCAAGCCGGAGACGTTTGCAACTGGGACAAGGGAGTGGAGGGGATTACCCCTCCCTCTTAAGAGGGAGAAGGTCAAACTTTTAGGCGCCTAAATTTCACACCGCAAACATCACAGGCTTGTTTTCTATGAAATTTAATAAGAACAAGGGTAGAATATTGTATAAAGTCTTTCAAATTTCATGAAACAGTATAAATCTCGTACCCAAAGCCCCTTACACCACTTTTTTGTTATCGACCTTTCGTGAACGCTATTAGAATCATTATCTGGTACCAGATGTGGAAATATGCTACGACACGCTTTGCTCTGAAGGTCGGGCATATTTTAACGGGTATATTGGTCCGCTCCTTTAGAGCTTTAGCGTGGGCGGCCGCCAATACGCCATCGGAATATCAGATAATTAGAATCACAAAAAGCGAACTTCTCTTTGTGATATATGTTCTTGGTGTCTTATCACTAAGTTCTCTTAAGATCATATGTCAAATTTTCAAAAGCCTTTTTCGGCGCCCCACAAAATACCTAAGAGATGCCTAGCAACTCCCACCCCCTGCTAGACAGCTATATAATTTTTAAAAATCATATTATGTTTGATGAATCCCTATGTGGGACTCCTGCCCCCAAATTTAGAAATAAACTTTCCCTGGTTTGAAAAACACCTTACATCCACTAAAAACTGATTTCATCGCTATTTGAATTTCAATGGCAAAATTTGCACTCCAATAGATTTTTTGATCAATAGAAATTCTATCCGCATTGGGATTTCGAAAGAAATTCCATCCCCACTTTGGAAAAAAGCTTCATCGGGGTTTTCAGGCGGTTATTTTGATTTTCACTTTTCTTTAGATATGTGTGCTAGTGCACATAATGATCATGGCGGTGTCCAATTGACGTTTGATAAAGATATATCACATTATGCACAGCTTTACGCTGAATTTGCGGTAGAAAATCATTCGGTAAACGAACATCAGGTACATGATAAATGCAAAGGAAATCTGTTCCCTACATTAAGATGGATTGTTGGAAATTATATGCCTTTCGAAGAGCCAATGGACTTTGAGACTGCTTTGAAACGTGCTATCAAAGTCTGGTAAGTTGAAAGATTTTTTGAAGTGAATTTATATAGAGAAGTCCTAAAGGAAATGTCTGCTAAAAATACCTTCTTGTTTCGGACAACTATTTTGATAACAATTTATACTAGCCATAATTTTCATTAAAGTGCCACCGCAGAAGAACGATCAGATAAGTTGTTGAATTTGGAAAGAAATGTTACTGATAGCCGTTACTTCTGTTAGAATGGCATCTCATCTGAAGCAAAATTTAGTCTACAAATATTAGCAACTTGTGTCCATCTCATAGATATCTTCTTACAGAGATAAGATAAAGTTATTTACCTGTTTTTCTGTCATTTATTACCAAAATAATGGTATATAATGGTTTGTTTATTTCATACTAAACGCTACTGTACTAAACTGCCATTTTACTGTAATAGTCAAACGACAAGTTTTTGAAAGGATAAAAATTTCTAATTTGCGTTGCTCAGAGCGGTTAATAACTACTTGTGGTTTAAATAGGGAATTTTCCAACAAAAAAGGAATTTCCCTTAATTCAACTCCCTGAGGTAATAAAAAAAGACATATAGAGCTTTGAAAATGGGTAATCAGATCAAAACAAATCCGGAAAAGTGTTTTTAATGATGATAAAACAATAGAAATACAGTCAAGCTAAGAATGTTACCGGTACACCATTTAACCGGAACTAAAATACTGAAAAACGCGCGCAAAATTATGAGATGTTTGCCCAACTTCCTTATGCGCGAAGCTATGAATGCCATCCTCGGAAGCTTTAGGCTTCCTGCGGTGGCAATAAATGGCGTGAGGGTAAAAAGAGAACATACTCTCTTTGTAACGTCAGCTTGATTACTCTCACATCATTGAATAAATTACCGCTCATTGAATAAGTTTCCAAAAACCGTCCAAAAACTTTCTACTATGCCATAAAAAGTAATATAAGCAGAAGCCTTGACTGAAAAATGACATTTACTTAGGATAGGTTTAATAAAAACATACCAGTGGATACCCCTTAAAACCACATGCCCCTTAAAACCTACAAGTTGGGTTTTGGGCTCTCTTGACCACCAAACTTAATTAATTTAATATTGTGTAATTCCCTTTTTTACAATCTGCTCTGATATAGATACTTTTATAAAATACCTAATTTCAAGAATTTTGATTATTGCAAAAATATTAATTGAATTTATTGAAAATTTTATCAAAAATCAAGTTTTCGAACCTAGAGATTACACAAAGGAATTTAAGGTCACAAAACCTATACTTTTGAGGTACCTATACTTATGGTAGGTACGAAAAAATCATTTTCTTCTCCATGGTTACACCCCAAAGAAATCGTAAGGCCCTCAAAGTTCTATTTTAAAGCTCATTCATGGTAGTGTCCAATAAAATTTGAAAATATCGACTTTCTCAAAACATGGTCATATTGCATACCGAAAGGTCACAAATTTGAAGAAGATTTAGAAAAACATTAGTAACATACGTCAAAAATGAAGTGAATAAAAGTTTTAACCCTTCAAAGCCGTTTTATAGCATATTTATTTGATCAATTGAATCACGGTTCAGCACCTGAATTGGAGTTTCACAGTTTCAGTAAGTTGTGAGCAAAGGATCAATGATTGTAGGTTTTAAGGTGTATTAGTGTAGGTTTTATGGTGTAATTTGGTTTTAACGTACAGTTTTGAAAATCATCACTGCAACGACTTCTCAACGGTTAGACGTTTTTTTGAAAACTAACGTCAAAAGAGTGAAAATAAAATAGTTTTTCTTAAAATTCTCACTCAAATTAAAAAGAAGTGAGCTGATTTTTGCTAAAGAAGATGAAGGAAGCTGCGCTCGTCGTAATGGTGTATCTCTTTCTACATCAAATGGGAAGAAGCCACGAGAAATCGAAATTTAAAGTTCAAAACAAAGACTTTTTGACTCGACGTCAAAATCACAACAACAAACGGAGGTTTTGTGCACCGATCCATCTGTACGCAAATCATTCGGCAACATTTCGACTCCTCATCTCTGGTGACATCGAAACTAATCCGGGTCCGCTCGCTTGTCCTGTCTGTGCCAAAACTGTCCGTAAGAATTCGTACCACTTGGAATGCAAGGTTTGTCTCAACTCGACTCACGTAAAATGTATTTATAAAACTGTAAACAACTTCTCAGACAAACACAATTTATGGACATGTCACGACTGTCTGCTTACTGAATTACCGTTCAACAATGTCGATATAGACTTTCTACTATCAGACCCCTCGACCGTGAATGATATCCCAGCGCAACAAGATACTCAAATCCAGTTGGATCTTCTAAATGCCAACCGAAACAACTACAGCATTGCGCACCTTAACATTCAATCTATCAAAAATAAGACTGCCCAACTTGAAGCCATGCTCCTAAAACACAAGTTCGATATCCTAACAATCTCTGAGACATGGCTCGTTGACAATCCTGCACTCATGCGACAACTCAACTTCTCCGGTTATCATCCTTTCAGATACAATAACAGAAATGGTAAACGTGGCGGTGGCGTGGGAGCCTACTTCAAAGACGGCATTAAACATCGCCCAAGAACTGACATCGACAAGAAAGATACAACGATCGAACACCAGTGGTTTGAAGTGAAGGGAAAGAAAAGTCCCTTTCTTGTAGCCGTTTTCTATCAACCAAGTTCCGAAGACGTTGACAAACGTGCTTGGCTTCAAAAATTCGAAACATTAATATCGTACGTTCACACCATCTGGTCTGATCCAATTGTGATTACTGGTGATACAAATATCGATCTCCTGAAAGAGAACTACAACGTTGCTGACGAATATAAAGATACCCTCGATCGTCTCGGTTTACGTCAACAAGTGAAGAAGCCAACCCGGAAGGGAAAAACCTGCATTGACCATATCGTTACCTCATTCTCAAAAGTCATCCACGATGATGTTATCCCATGCGACGAAATGAGCGATCATGATGCTGCCTTCGTCATATGTAATCTACGCAAGCCACGGTTTGAACCCAGATATAAATTTATTCGAAATGAGAAAAACTTTAATTTAGCAGCATTTAAAACAGATATCAGACAAATACCGTTCAATCTTGTTTACGCTTTTGATACCGCTGAAGAAAAACTAGACATATTTAACAAACTTTTTACCGATTGTCTAGACCGTCACACACCCCTCATCAGGCAGAAATTAACGCGCCCACCAGCTCCGTGGTTAAAAGATCTCAACATCAGCGAGAAGCAAAAGGAAAGAGACTATTTACGAACCAAGTGTCATTCCCCGCAGTCCGAGCAAAAAGATTGGGATCTGTTTCGTAAAATCCGAAACGAATTAAAAACTCTTATTCGAGTAACAAAATCCAGTTTTTACCGACGCGCACTATCCTCCAAAAGACCGAAAGAAGTATGGTCAACCATCCATCGCATCCTGAAACCATCACCACAAAAGATATCCGCTGACCCCGACACACTCAATGTCCACTTCAACACAACAGCCGGGAGACTTCTTAACTCAAAACCTAAATCAGAGCAAATCCTACATCAACTCATCAATGAATTACCTGCACAAGACAATCCATTCGACATAAACGAAGTTTCCTACGCTGATGTTCGTAAAGCCTTATGTAATCTTCGAAACGACTGCTCAACCGGCCATGACCAGATACCGTCGAAATACATTAAACTCGCCATCGATGAAATCTGTAGTCCCATTTGCCATATTATCAACTCTTCCATTCGACAATCCGTCTTTCCTAGCCAGTGGAAGATCTCGAAAATCAGCCCTATTCCTAAAATTGAGTCACCCGCTGATCCGAGTGACTACCGTCCAATCTCCATATTACCGATCCTTTCAAAAGTATACGAGAGACTGATTATGACACAAATGACAAACTATCTAGAAAGTGAAGAACTACTATCAATACATCAATCTGGTTTTCGAAAGGGTCACTGCACAATAACCACCTGCATAAAAATCAAAAACGACATCCTGAAAGCGATGAATCGAGGCGAAATCACTCTTGCAGTTCTCGCTGACTTTTCAAAAGCATTTGATACAGTTGATTTTGAAACTCTTATCAAAAAACTTCACACACTACGATTCTCAAAAAAGTCACTCTATGTTATCTCCAACTATCTGAGCAATCGACTTCAGTACGTACAGATCAACGACAAGAAGTCATCCATTCTCACAGTTACTAATGGCGTCCCCCAAGGAAGCATACTTGGACCCATTCTCTTCAACATTTACGTGTACGACATGGCAACAAAAACCACCGCAAAATGTGTTCAATATGCTGATGACACGACTATATATCGCCACACAAAAACCAAACCAAACGAGCTTGAAAATTGTGTCACTGAAATGAACTCTGATATTAGCGTAATTGAGAAATGGTCGCTGGATTCGAACTTGATATTTAACGCCAGAAAAACAAAATCGATGCTCTTTGCCACATCTCAAATGGCAAGGAGGCATAATTTTGAATTCGAAATCAAGTCAAATAACGAAAATGTGATTGAGCGTGTTCCCCTATTCAAGCTGTTAGGAATCATCTTCACCGAAAACCTAACATGGAATGAACATGTCAAAAAAATCGTCACTAAAGCATATGGCACGCTGAAGAGTCTATCCCTCATCAAACGATATTTACCATACCGTGTACGACGCCAATTGGCAGAATCTCTTGTATTGAGTAAAATAGACTATGGTAATTCATGATATGCACCATTGCAATGTCTTCTGTTCCACCCAATAGCTGATTGGTTGAAAGTGACGTATTGACTGCTTTTACGTCACTTTCAACCAATGAGCTATTGGGCCCATGATGTAATGTCAGAAGACATTGCAGTGGTGCATATCATGAATACCGTAATTCACAACGCACCACAATATCTATTCAACCAATTACAACGAGTCCAAAATGCCACAGCTAGCTTCGTCCGGAAGAGCTACTCTCGCAAGTCTGACGTAATAGATATGAAATGGCTACCTGTCAAAGAACGGACCGAATACAGTTTGGCTAAACTTGCGTGGAAATCAGTGAATATGAATGACTGGCCCAAATTCCTCCCTATGGAGAAATATGTGCAAGCCAAGACTCGAACGGATGTAATTGGTGGAACTAAATTGCGTGAAACCTGTAATGTTAGTGGTTCCTTTGAATCTGAAGCTTCTAAAATTTTTAATGAACTACCTGTTAACTGTCGTGACTCAGAAACTTACAAGCCTTTTGTCAAGAAACAAAAAATATTTTTCGACAAAAGCCCTAGCTAGGAGCTTGCAGTAGTACCATATTCTACCAACTGTAGTCCCCCCCTGCGTTGCTACTTGCTATTTCCTAGCTGGTGCTTTCTATGTTATATTATTTCTTATACCTAGTTTTAGTCTAATTCTCGATTTGATTCACGCGCCATTTTAGTTTTAAATTAATTCTGATTTCAATTCTTCTAATATCCCTACTCGTAGCCTTGGTTCCCTAGTCTCCATTCTGATTTTAGATTTAGCCCATCTGTTCTTAGGTTTTACTTAGTCTGTAATTTTCTTCAGTGCATATATATGACTTTATTATATTCTAGTTCTATGAAGTTTTTTTTTTTTTTTTTTTTTCCATTTGATGTTTAATTATTTTCAATTAATTTAATTTAGATAGTTGATAGCTCACTTATTTATGTCAAAATACTGGTCGTGTTTTGCAAGGTCCAGTACACTTTTACACAGCCTTCGGTGTTGCAATCTATGCAAGTCTTACTCATTCTATCTTATCTTACGCTCTGTCGTGATTCTATCTCACCGAGTTCTTAGATCTATTTTGTCGCTTACTTTACCACTAGCCACCAATAGTACTTGAACCTTAGTCTAGTCTAGCTTATAACATTATGTTAGTATTTTTTTTTTTTAAATATATTCGTTAATTTTTTATAATAGCACACATTGCGATGGCCTCAGCTAGCATACTCAGATACTCGGATTTGTTTAGGTTTTAGTCTAGCTCTATCACTATTCACATTTTACCCCTTATACTTTAATCCTAACCATTTTATTCGTCATACTAGCCCACCGCTTCGTCCCTATCTGCTTGTCCGCATACGGTCCCAATTTTTCTTCAGTATACTACCAGGTTATTTTACAATTTTTTTTCTAGACATTGCACATATATTATATATAGAATTTTCAGGTGAAGAGCCAAATGTAAATTTTGGAAATGCCAGAAATATATCATTATTATTATTATTATTATTAAATATTCAGGTACCAATGATCTAATTGTAGCATTGGTGACTTTGCAGTGAATCACTATTCAAAATTTGAGACCAAAATGACTATTTTATAAGAAGTTATTCAAGAAAACCATTTTGTAGGTTTTAATGGGTATAGCTAAAATGTCATTTTTTCACGGAGCAATAAAAAATTTCTTAACATCTTTTACAAAAAACCATACCCAGGGAAGAAATTCATAGGTAGCTTAGACTCACCAGAAATAGTTTCAGCCCTTGATAATTTCTCTATCAGGATATAGTTGGTACCTTTTTTGTAACATAAATAACATATCAAAAAAGGTGTGCACTGTTCATCTATATTTTGCCGTCCCGAAACCCCGCCCTTGGTGAGTGACTACCACCCCTACTTATTCATTACTTTTTGTATTTTACGCTATTTAACGACTAGCGGTTTAAAGAACGATAAATTACGCATGCTTACAAATCTCTATTTGGATGAGCTGGAAACAATACTACTAGCCAAATTTCCCATTTGATTTTATTTTCTTTATCAGTGATTCATTACAAGTGTTTAAATTTTTTAGGTATAAGGACTCTCCAGGCCACCGCGGAGCAATGGTTGACCATAAGCTAGTTGGTTGTGGAGTTGCATCAAATGGAAAAAAAACACGGGTTATTAGTTGGTATGGAACCTCCAAAAAAGGAAAGGATGAGTTATAAATTCATTAATCATATTGTGTACCGTAGGATGGCTACTTTCTCTTTCCCGGGAAAACATTCTTTCTGGGATCTTTCCGCTGTTTTCTTTACGGGAATACCAGCATGAAAGATTTGCCATCCTATACTACACTTTTTTTTAATAAAAACATCCAAAAATTTTTAAGCCTTCGTATGTTCTTAACTCTTTGAGTATTAAGCCTAAAAATGTTCTTAACATGTTCTTATTTTCACCATTTTAAGAGCATTTTTGTCAATTTTCCTAAGACAATAGGTGTTTAAGGGTCCAAAAAGCCTTCAAATGTTCTTAACTTGTTCTTAACATTTTGGCCATCGAAGCCTTATGTTTTGTTCATATAAAAAACTATGTATGAGGAAACCTCAAAAACTCATTGTTAGCAGTAGTAGTTATAAATGTTATTATCTAGAGTTTCTGTTTGAGTCTTTTTTGAATGAAATTTTAAATCTATCTGTGTATTTAAACAATTTTTTAATAGAATGTTGTTAAAATGTTCTTATTTTTAGTATTTTGAGAGTACTTTGATGTATCGAGTGTAATTTTTAATTTCTATGTCATTGGGTGCCTTGGCTGTGCATTATAGCCTTGAAATAAGAAATGGGATTCCTCCTTAAATCTTCGGCCTCAAAACTTTATACTTTTACTTTGCATTTATTAATTTTTTAATTTATTTATTTGATATTTGATTTTATTTAGGACGCGCCGTGATATTATTTATACACTATTTTAGCACACACAATTTCATTAATGAGGGGTTAATTTTAAACAAAGATTTGAGTTTTTATGACGCACAACGGTCTTATAAGTAAAGAGACCAGATAAATTGTTTATATTGAGGGTCACTGAGTTATGGGGACCCCATTTTAAATTTCATATACAGTAAACATTTATGGATACATAATATGGAAAAATAGTTACGTTTTTCATCTAAGTAAAGGAAGTCCGTACCAATAAAGTTCCACATGGATTAGTAACTCTTTTTTCATTCACAGAGGTTCTTCATCAAAACTTTTTCATTTATGATTTCGGATTTTCAAATTTAGACAAAGTTGGCCCACTAAAACAGAAAAGTTTTAAAACTACACAGAAATATAATAATTTTTATGGTATGACAATTATGAGGCCCCCAAGTGGTTTTCGTGATGACGTGATAGGGTCTTTTTTGCAGCGTATGATTAAGTGATTTGGAAATTTTGCTTAATGATAAGTCAAAACGTGATCGTGATTTGAAAGATTTTTGAGCCGTGATACGTGATTTGGACTTTTTCAAAGGGATGCGTGATTGTCTATTTTTTTGTTGATTTGCGTGATCGTGATTGAAGACAAAAAATTGCGTGATATCATGATCGGAGTTACCGCTGGGGGCCTCAAATATGATAATTTTATATATCATAGAGGACATTGTTAACCTTTTTCATACTATTTGACATTTTTCATTGATTTCACTATAAACATTCAGATTCCTTGCAAATCCGCCTTGTTTAATGCTGTATCCCTCCCCGACAAATAATCCCTTTCCCAGGTCAATTCTCACTAGTAAAATAGCCGTGAAATATTTTCACCCGGAGAATTTATCCCAAGCAGTCCGTAGAAGCGTAAACATGTGAGCTGATTTCGAGATACATTTGTTTAATTAAAATTACATTTCGATTTCTAAGCTAAGCAATGAAAAGAATTTCACATGAACTATGCCAAAAAATGCAAAGAATTAGCAAAAAATGAGAAGGGATAAAAAACACCACACTCTATGATTTCATTATCACATGTTTTTATGCATACAAATTTTGGCGACCCAAAAAATACATAATTTCCACAAATTTTTGCCTTGCCTTCGAAAGAAAATGCTCTTAATAGAGCCATTTACAACAGTGTTTATGTTTGCGAAAATTTCTTTTAACATTGTGGAAATTAACTCTTAAATCAAAATATTACAATTTAAGCATACTTTCAGCCCTTGGAGGATTAAAATTTTAAGACACCAGTGTTATTGAAGAGGTTATTAGACCAATTTCTTTTTCTGTTCGGTGATACGAAACTAATGTTAATAGCTCCTGAAATAATAGAGCTTTTGGCATGAAATTTTCTATAAATTCTTAACTTTTATTTAGCGTAAAAAAAATTGACACCTAATAATTTTTACACCTTGAGTATGATGACATTTCTGACAGTAAGGTGTCATAGAAATTGACACTTTTATGTCAAATGTATCGTTTAAACTGTAATTTATTGAATATTTAGGATAAAATTAGCATTAGACTCAGGGAGCTTTTTTCTAAAGCCTTTCTTAAAATACAATAGCTATTTATAAGAACAAAGGAATTTTTCGGTTTTTGCTCACTTTGAGCATAATGAGTGACGTTATCGTCAAAAGTTACCTTATATGACAAGGATCATGTGTGCCAAATTTTATTCAAAAAGACCCACTAGATCAAAAGTTAAGGGGTGGTACAGGAACAGCCCCCCTAGTTTTGAGCGCGCCCCTAAAAGCCTAGTATGAATAGAGTTAAATCTTCTAAACAATTTTAAATTTATTAACAGTGAAAAAATGACCGGAGGGTCATTCAAAGGTTTATTATGTAAAAACTAAATGATGCATTAAGATAAATATAATTCCGTTACGTGTGCCCGGTGGGACCTTTACTTAACTCATGTTAAAATTAGCCCGTTGGCATCCACTAACGGATTCGTGCTCCTTTTATCTACTACTTGCGGTTTTGTAGAGGTATGAAATTCAGACTATGTTAAAATCATTCAAAAATCCAAGTGAGAAAACGATACTCTGCAATTCCCCGATTGGGGTTTTTAAGGGCTCTGGCCATAGTCAAAAACTTTATTTTGGTATTTGAGCATAAAAGTTATGTTTCAGCTTCCTTTACACTTTTAACAAAGAATTGCCTTTACAAATTGCTTTTTAATCAAATCCCTTAAAAGTAATTAAGAATTTAAACAGTTTGTCAGGATTAAAAATGAAGGTAGCCCCTAGTCATTTACTAGTTTGACATTTTTAAGCAAAATCAAACCAAAGAAAAAAAGGAAATTTACCTAGGGAATCCCTCTTAAATAGGTTCCAAAAACAGCTAAGAAGAAATCTGAATTAAGGGGTTTCAGACTTGGCGGCGGAGAGGAATTTGCCCCTTTTTTCGTCCAGTATGGCGGAATTTAACGAAAATCGGAGGGAATTTTGGAAAATAAATACACTGTCGGAGACAGAGAGTAGATAAAGAAGGGCTATTTTAGTTTAGAAAAACGGAATTTAGCAAATAATTGGTCAGAACTTCGGGATTGGTTTGATGATTTGAATGAGATTGGGAGCATTTTACGTGATGGTAGAATCAGGTACCACCGTATTTAGAGCAGAAAAGCCACGATATTATTCGTTTCCTTTATAACAAAGTTGAGGAATTTCCCAAATCTGAAGAGAATCTTTCCACGTAAGGGTTTTAGTCTGTATCAAACTTTCTTTGCTGAAAAGATTATGCAATAAGAAAAGATGTATGGTTAAGTGAGGTTTCTTAGATAAACATCCTCTTGACAGGAAAAAAATCCTTAAAAAAACTCTTCATCATCGATCCTTTACTTGGAAATGTCATGACATTTTCAATTACAGTACATTAAAATTATGATGCTTAATTCACATGGATCCTAGTCTGTACACAGCTCCGATGTCTACGGCTAATTTGAAAATTCATTGATGTCTGTTGTCATTGTCTTTTCTAATTTGAGAGTTTTCAAACCGACCGCTACGATGCAGGTTTTCCTATGAATTCCGACTTGTACAACTTCTTGAAGTAGCTGGTATAGACCTTTTCATAAATTACGTCACGAACATCACTTGCCTCGTATTCAAACAATTACCATGGTGATCATATCCCTTGAGACATTAAATAGTTTTTTAATGAATAGAAAGTAATTGCAATAAAATCTGCTGGGAGTTAATCACCATGGCAATAATTTCAAAACGAGGCAAGTGATGTTCGTGACGTAATTTATGAAAAGGTCTATTGGTATCTCTCCTCAATACATGACCAAACAAGTTCATCCTTCTTTTTTTCACCATGTCAAGGATGTCATCATATTGAAGATAAAATAGTCAAATACTTATTCCACTTTCTTTTTTGAGCTGAAACAAATATTGTTATTTATTGAAGTTTTGATTGCCTAATTGCTATCACCACTAAGTGGTTACCGTGAAAAAAATCATCAAAATCATGTATTGACGCTGTGCCGACGAATCGAGATTCTATTCATCGCGCAATCAACGAAGACAAAAGTAACCATGACGACCATCCAAGATCTTGGATGAGGTTCAAAGTTGGTAATTTTAGAGAATCATAACATAAAGTCTGTCTATTATTTCGATTCAATTAAAAGTGACATTTCCATAATCAATAGTTTATTAATTACTGTTATACATTTGGGGATCATGTAAAAGATTTCTTTCGAAAGAAACTCACTTCGATTACACTTGGAGGTTTCTGGGGAATTCGTACATAGTAAACTGCATACTTATAGAGTCTGCTAGACATTAATAAGGTAATATTTGCTCTTCATCTTTGATTCTTTCTAAAGTGATTAGATTGACCAAAGACTTAGGTCGTGTTCAGACCAAGGTTTAAAGCAATTAGGTCTACATGTTTCTTTTATATTTCTTTTGTATTTAACGGAACGCTTCTCATTTGTTAAACCAAAGTTTAAAAAGGAATCACCCTCTGGTTTAAAAAAAAAGTTTTTACGATTTCGTAGACTGGAGTCGTTTATAATGCATGTAATACTAATAATAAACACAAACAAGACGACTTGAAGTCGAAAATTTCGCCTAAAGTTTAAACTGCATGGGAAAAAAACAGAAGTAGAGATGGAAGCTAATCTGAAGTCTACTTTACATCGAGCCTTGATGAAACAAATTTATATGAACAACGAGCCTCAAAATCGCTAAAAAGATAATATCAATTTACGAACGATGGTTGTTTAATTCTTAAGAACTAATAACTGAAGGGCATACTACCATCTATAAAGAGTTATTAATTTGACTCTTATAGAGTATATGCTTATAAGAAAAATACCTTATCAGGGAAAACTTCGTCGGAGAAAAGTGACGAAATTTTGGCCAAGTGATGAATATTTTTACCCGACGAAAATTTACCACGGCCTTAATGCGTTTACCAACTACCAGCAAGTGACGAATATTTTTCCCCGACGAAGTTTTCCCCGATAAGGTAAATATGTTCATATTGCGCGCCATCCCTTGATTACTTTATAAGAACTAATTACCGAAGGGTATATCATCGTCTATCAAGAGTTATTGATTTGATTCTTATAAAGTATATGTTTATAACAAAAATAAATATGCTTATATTGCGCGCCATCCCATGTTTACTTTGTAAGAACTTTGATTCTTATAAAGTATATGCTTATAAGAAAAATAAATATGTTCATATTGGGCGCCATTCCTTGTTTACTTTGTAAGGACTAATTACCGAAGGGCATATCACCTTCTATCAAGAGTTATCGATTTGATTCTTATAAAGTATATGCTTATAGAAAAAAAAAATATGCTCATATTGCCTGCCATCTCTTGTTTACTTTGTAAGAACTAATTACCGAAGGGTATATCACCGTTTATCAAGAGTTATCGATTTGATTCTTATAAAGTATATGCTTATAAGAAAAATAAATATGCTTATATTATGCGTCATCCCTTGTTTACTTGATAAGAACTAATTACCGAAGGGTATATCACCGTTTATCAAGAGTTATTGATTTGATTCTAATAAAGTATATGCTTATAAGAAAATGAAGAAAAAATCCAAACTGTGAAGCTAAAGATACAAAGATATATGACGTAATCCAAAGAAAACCCGCGAAAATCGTCCGTGGTTATACGAGCGTGTAATTTGTAAATTGAATTTAGTGAGTTTGTCCACCGTATCGAGTACTTTCGTTTTCTATTTTTTTTATTACACCGCCGCCGCCGCGAAAGGCTATCGTAATACTTTCGCTAGGCGAAATTAATAGATACGGGATTTAGTTTGTATAAACGACTGGAAGAATCCGGTGTTCCAGCCTTATAGATACCGGGGCTAGCTATGTAGAAACTTGCGTAGCGAGAAAACAATTTATCAAGCAACAACAAACTCTCAAAATAAAATCAACTCAAATGAAAAACTTTTCACACACAAATCCAACACATTTTATTTTAATTGCGATATTGACACTTTTTTTTATGTTTGGAGTTGCACAAAGGTTTCTAGACGACTAAAATTTACTTTTTTGCTTTATTTCTAATATGTCTGAATTAGTCGTCTAGCTTGCTTGACTAACGATTTCGTTACAGTTTTCTGAATAGACGAAATCAGAATTCGCAAGTGAAAAGCATGCTCCTTTTGTGAATGAAGAAAAAAAAACGTGAAATTTACGACTTAGAGACGCTCGGAGCATGTCTAGCAGTAATGGCTTCAACGAACACGAATTAGTGTTTTGCAGAGGGATTCCCTGAAATCTTTTTTGTTTCAATATATCTCAAGAGAGAAGATGACATGATTTCAAGTTAGGAAAGGAGATTCCTCGAGATCGCCAATCGATGATGACAAAAGAAAAGTGATTATATTTATAATTGAACTCCCAGATCAACAAAGTACTACTTAAACCTTAAACTTAAACTTTCAGGTCTGAACACGACCTTAGATTGACACATGCGCGATAAAATTTCTATTATTGGTCTTCAGAGGTTAATATATTCTTTGAAAACTTAACCTCTGACACTCAGGGTACTAAGTGGTAGCAATAAATTTTTAATGGGGAACCGAGACAGGGGTGAAAAAATGAGGAATTGACTTAGGAATTGCTTTTGTTAGAATTAGCTATTTATAAGAACAAAAGTCAAAAGTTACCTTACTTGACTAGAATCTTGTGTGCAAAATTTCATCTAAAAATTACCAAGTAGATCAAAAGATAAGAAGTGGTACAAGAAAATTGATGAAATGAATGAACAGATGAAATAAAATTGCTTGATTGTGACGTGTCCGATAATACGGAAGATCGAAAGATTATTGGGTACAATTTAGCAAAAGTTATCCTTGGAAATAGAAAATTAAAAAAAGCACTGTTATTCGATTTTTAATCAAAATTTTGTAAATTTCGGTGAAATTTCTCCTGCACTGTAATAGTAGAATTTTGAGGGTCAAATTTTTGTCCACGTACAGACGTTTTCAGTGCCCCTCCATCCGTGTATGAAAACGTCCATTCGATTTTTGGTCAATTTTCAATATTTTGAAAATTGAAAATTGATTTTTTGCAGCAATTTTCAATATTTCATAAAGTTCAAAAATTGAATTTCAAATTTTGATCCAATTTACATTTTTTTTCACGCCCAAAAAAATTGAGAATTGAATATTCATCCAGTTTTCACTATTTTTCAGTCTCAAAAAAGATTGAAAATGTAATTTCGGTCTATTATTTTTAATTTCAGAAAATATGTTGACTTTTAAAATTTATTGAAATTCCGATAGGGGTCAAAAGGGAATGGCACTAGTGAGGAGGCCTGGGAACCAAATTCAAAACACAACAAATTAACACATGTCAGATGGATATCTATTTATAATTTCGTATAAAACACCCCTGTTCCCATGACCTGGTGGAAAATAAAACTTGACCGGAGTGAGTCTGATAAAGGATTAAAATTGGCTGCGGGAAGATTTTTAAAGAAACTTTCCACTGGGGTGGAAATTTGAGCCTTTTTTGATTGGTGTGATTTTCGATTAGGTTCTTGGGGATTACTCATATGGCGTTCTAAATCTCCAGATCTACTAAAGGTACACTTATTTGTGACTCTAGTTTTTTGGGGGATTTTCTAGTTGATATATACACTTTTCTACCTGTTTTTTGCCAAGTGCAAGTGTGCTTTTTGACCGGGTAGCCTGGTTTATATAAAATTTCACCGGGGGTAGACAGTTTTTATTTCAATTTCTCACTGGGGTTGAGATCACTCAGCTTCAATTACCTGGGGTGAGTCATTTCTTCAATGGAGCTTAAATTTAGGCAATTTTTTTCACCAGGTTATTCACCGGGGCGGACCTGACAGGGACACTGATTTAGGGGTGTTATAAATAAGTGTTTTCAAATAAGTAAATCTACGAGTCAACAGTTGGATTCGTTTAACGATTATTGTATTCTGTATCGTATCATAACTACACACATGTTTTCTTGCTCCCAGATCCCCAAAGACAAAAGGTTGTGTTATGGATTTAGTTCACAGGCTTCCTCCCTACCGCTAGTGCCATTCCCTTTCGACCCCTATTGGAATTTCAATAAATTTCGAAGGTCAATATTTTTTATGAAATTAAAAATAAGACCGAAATTACATTTTCAGATTTTTTTTAGCGTGAAAAAAAAACTAAAATTGGATAAAAATCCAAAATTCAATTTTTGAACTTTTTGAAATATTGAAAATTGCTGCAAAAAATCAATTTTCAATTTTCAAAATATTGAAGATTGGCCAACAATCGAATGGACGTTTTCATACACGGATGCCCCTCCGGGTATGTCAATAAGAAATCGTTTACTTAACTATTAGCCATAGCTAAAGTTACTTTTTGAAGAACAGCTCTCGATTTTTTTAATTAATTCTGTTTTTGTTATATTTTATGCAAATTTAATTGTACGATTTTCGCTGTTTTTGATTAAAAAACAAACATTTAAAAATTCAAAATTAAAAATTTAATCAATTTTAGATTAATTCTGTTTTTGTAATATTTACGCAAATTTAATTACACGATTTTCGCTGTTTTGATTGAAAAACAAATATATTTACAAAATTAAAAATTGAAAATAACTAAAAACAGTTGTAAATAGAAAAATGAAATGAAAAATCAAATGAAAACTATTTCAGTCTTCCGTGAGCTAGCGCCCAATCAACAGGCAGTATCTATATTTAAATTTTGAAGACAATTTCTAAGTCACGAAGCATTCATCTGGGATCCAAGAGCGTCATCAAATTGTTATTCAAATCAATCAAATTCAAGACTATGGGCAATATGCGCTATATTGCTATATACATTGTTCTTTTGTTAATATTATTGTTATTCCACGGATCAGAGTCGCTTTTTCGCCGACTTATTCGTCGTTTTAACCGACGACGAACAACTCTTAAACCGACAATCCCTTCTACAGGTACCGTCTTTCCGACGTTATCGTCGAAAAACAGAACGATTCTCAGTACAACAACTAATCCCTCGAACCAACATTCTAATATACAAATTCCACCAATAGGAGAGCCATATTATGTAATGGGTGTCGGTTCGGCATGCTACAGCATTTCAACCAATCAAACGACAGAATTTAATGATCAAGCAAGAATTCATGATAAAGCTATCCGATATTTCATCACACAAAACGAACAAGTCAACCCTGGGAATAAATTGTTTCAATATCAGCATTATGATGTTTGTAATAGCAATGATGTGTTATTGAATCTCCTAGTTGATTTGTTGCTCAATGACACATTCACCGTCCTAAAAAATCCATCTAACAAAGTAGGATATCCAGTACCAGACTGGAAATATGAATCAAAAATTTTGGTCCTTTTAGTTTATTTAAACAGACAACAGTTTCAGCTACTGGTTGAAGTTTTAAGCCAGACTAACATTTTGATTATGAATCTTAGAGAGAGTATAATCCTCCACTACAATGAGTATTTGCTGTCTTCCCAATGGATATCTGATGCTAGTATCAAGAATTTTGGAAGATATTTCAAAGCCATGCTACAGGGGCTAAATTGTAAATACGTGACAATGGTTTTGCTAAGAAAAAATCCTTATCATTTCGAACTGTATCGTAACATACTTCTTAATCATCAAATTTGTTTGAACATCGAAATTATAAACAAAGAAGACAATGTACAAGATGTTATTCAAAAACTCCGTCAAGATGATCAAAATGGCTTGATCATTTTACTTGGTGATGAAGATAAACAAACAAGGCTTCTTAACAACTATGGTCCTTCAAATCAAACTTGGTTTGTGAATGAAAACTACAGTAAAAACATCTCTTCTGAGCTTGGGAATGTCATTTCTTTCAGAGATGATGCTATAATGAAGTATTCTTCGAATATGAAAGGTTTAACAAACTTTGTAATGAGATCAAATCTTACCAACTCCTTATCAGAACTTGATTACTTTTCAAGGCTTTTCAAAGAAATTAATTTGATTACGGCTTTTATAAAAGACGAACTAACCATTAAAAATAAAATCCAAAATTTGAAAGACTTTTTGGAGAAGATTTTTCCAGCCAAGTTAATAGGAGTTCAGAAATTAGGGATCGTGAGTCTTTTCTCACGGACAGTTTATCATAGGGTATATGTCGGACAGAAAGTAGCAGTAAAGGGCAAGTCAATTCTGAAATATCTATTATACACACCATCACCGTATATTGTTGAACAAATCGGAAAGTATAGTAAAGAAAATATCTGCCCTCAAGTTGTCTGTCAACCAGGAAATGAATATCTTTACACCAAGTTGGCTGATAATACTACGGATTGGGATGCCACATACCGTTGGACGTGTCAACTTTGTGCACAAGGATTCTATAAACCGCATCAAGGAAATACAACTTGCAATAAATGTCCACATGATTATCTTTCGTCCAAAAAACGAGATTCTTGTTATGACCCTTACATTTCAAGAACGCATTCTTTAAAATCACCATTTGTGGTATTCGCTACCATACTGACTTCTTTTGGATTGTGTTCATGTGTTTTCGTGTTTGTGGAGTTTTTCAAGTACCGTGCAACCCCTATGATGAAAGCTGCTGATGTCAGCATGACGTATGCTCATTTAATCATCATTGCTCTAAATTTTGTTTTACTGTTTCTCAGTTACTATGGTGCGCCAAACCTCTTAAAATGTAATTTTCGCATGATTTCGTTTACAGTTTTCTACACAATTATCGTTGGAATTATATTATTGAGAGCACAACAAGTGTTAAAAGCTTTTCAATCAAGAGTCAAAATGACGAAATCAGAAATACGAAAATCGAGAGCCACAGACGTTTTTCTAATGCTGGTTATCGTTGTGGCAAACAATCTAATTTTAATTGTATTGCTTCAAACCAAACCTTTGATGATTCGAACATTGATTCAAAAACGATTGTTTTTGAAAACTTCATATTGTGGTACTGGATCAAGTCAAAATGTGTTGATTGCGTTTGCCATTTGTCTGCATATAACATGTTTTGTGCAAGCTTTTCGTGGAAGACGTTTACCAGGTGCTTTTAAAGAAACAATGCCTATTGTTTACGGAAATTTTATTGCGATCGTGGTTTTCATTATTTTGTACCCGATTGTGTTTTTCCAAAAAGATATTCTTCAAAAAGAGGCTGTTTATTGGTTGGCTATAACACTTAATATGAATGTCTTGATCATCTTCTGTTATTTTCGAAGGATTTATTTCGCGATTTTCCGACCAGAGATTAATACAGTGGAATATTCGAGAGCCATTGTCTTGGCAAAGATGAAGAAAGACTCGAATTTGAGAGTACCAAAGTAACAAAGAACGCTTGAAATCCTATTTGTGTAAAATATATATAAGAAGGATATTATTAACTTACGCATTGTACTTTTTCAAATCTAATCACTGTTTAACGACGCAAATATAAATATCAACTTTGAATTTAATCCAAGATCTTGGACTATCGTCATGGTTATTTTTCTCTGCATTGATTGTTAGCTGAATAGAATTGCTCAACCTTACAGGTTTGTGTGTGCTAATATATTGCGACTGTAGTACAGTGGTAGAGCATCCGGCTACGGCGAGCAAGGTGGTGGCTTCAACCCCCAGCCGGGTCATATCAAAGATTCTCAAAATGGTACTTGATGTCTATGCTCGATATTCAGCAATTAAGAGATGGATCAAGGGTAAGTGGAATAACCCAGGGATAAAGAGTGGCGCCCTCTCCTATCTTCGGGTAGACCACTATCGAAAGAACAGCATTCGGGTCGCCTCCGACTGCAATCGCAGACTTGCCTACTTATATTGTGTCTTTCCATGAAGGTAATAAAAATAGATGGAGAGTAAACGACTCGATAATGGCCTAAGTGATCGTTAAATCCTTTTATAATTTCATTCAAATCGGTTCTCTTTGATTGGCCCATTGCAACCAAGGAGCCGTTTGCTTCTGATGATTGGGTACAATGAAACAAAAGGAGTTAATTCTCCATCTATTTTTTATTACCTTCATGATCCGATGTAGCGAAAAAGAGATAAAAAATTTATT
>NW_027103852.1:2086364-2147809 GCF_902728285.1 Clytia hemisphaerica | reverse complement strand
TAGTGTAATTTGAGATCTATTTGATTTTGATTTTTGTAGCATTAAACCTGTTAACCATCACTGAACATGGTTAGTGTAATTTGAGATCTATTTGATTTTTGATTTTGTAGCATAAACCTGTAACCATCACTGAAATGGTTAGGTAATTTGAGATCTATTGATTTTTGATTTTTGTAGCATTAAACCTGTAACCATCACTGAAATTGGTTAGTGTAATTTGAGATCTATTTGATTTTTTATTTTTGTAGCATTAAACCTGTAACCATCACTGAAATTGGTTAGTGTGATTTGAGATCTATTTCATTTTTGATTTTTGTAGCATTAAACCTGTAACCATCACTGAAATTGGTTAGTGTAATTTGAGATCTATTTCATTTTTGATTTTTGTAGCATTAAACCTGTAACCATCACTGAAATTGGTTAGTGTGATTTGAGATCTATTTGATTTTTGATTTTTGTAGTATTAAACCTGTAACCATCACTGAAATTGGTTAGTGTGATTTGAGATCTATTTGATTTTTTGATTTTTTGTAGCATTAAACCTGTAACCATCACTGAAATTGGTTAGTGTAATTTGAGATCTATTTGATTTTTGATTTTTGTAGCATTAAACCTGTAACCATCACTGAAATTGGTTAGTGTGATTTGAGATCTATTTGATTTTTGATTTTTGTAGCATTAAACCTGTAACCATCACTGAAATTGGTTAGTGTGATTTGAGATCTATTTCATTTTTGATTTTTGTAGCATTAAACCTGTAACCATCACTGAAATTGGTTAGTGTAATTTGAGATCTATTTCATTTTTGATTTTTGTAGCATTAAACCTGTAACCATCACTGAAATTGGTTAGTGTGATTTGAGATCTATGATTTGATTTTGTATTTAGTATATTAAACCTTAACCATCACTGAATTAGTTAGTGTGATTTGAGATCTATTGATTTTTGATTTTTTGTAGCATTAAACCTGTAACCATCACTGAAATTGGTTAGTGTGATTTTGAGATCTATTTGATTTTGATTTTTGTTAGCATTAAAACCTGTAACCCATCACTGAAATTGGTTAGTGTAATTGAGATCTATTTGATTTTTGATTTTTTTTTTGCATTATTAACCTGTAACCCATCCTGTGAATTGGTTAGTGTGATTTGAGATCTATTTGATTTTTGATTTTTGTAGCATTAAACCTGTAACCATCACTGAAATTGGTTAGTGTGATTTGAGATCTATTTGATTTTTGATTTTTGTAGCATTAAACCTGTAACCATCACTGAAATTGGTTAGTGTAATTTGAGATCTATTTGATTTTTGTAGTATTAAACCTGTAACCATCACTGAAATTGGTTAGTGTGATTTGAGATCTATTTCATTTTTGATTTTTGTAGCATTTAAACTGTACCATCACTGAAATTGGTAGTGTAATTTGAGATCTATTTGATTTTTGATTTTGTAGCATTAAACCTTTAACCATCACTGAATTGGTTTGTGTGATTTGAGATCTATTTGATTTTTGATTTTTGTAGCATTAAACCTGTAACCATCACTGAAATTGGTTAGTGTGATTTGAGATCTATTTGATTTTTGATTTTTGTAGCATTAAACCTGTAACCATCACTGAAATTGGTTAGTGTGATTTGAGATCTATTTGATTTTTGTAGCATTAAACATGTAACCATCACTGAAATTGGTTAGTGTGATTTGAGATCTATTTGATTTTTGATTTTTGTAGCATTAAACCTGTAACCATAACTCACAAGGCTGCAAAAGATTTATTTTATTTCTTACCGACACTTTTTTTTACCTGACAAGGAACCAATCCTATGAATGAAACTTTCGGTACATGTTTTTTTCTTTATAAGCATTTCACTTGTAAGCATATCTAGGTTCAGATATGGGGAAAATTAAGCATACGGTTAGCATTACTTGAGCCTACGAAAAATTGTTTTTCCTGATTTTGGCTTTTTTTGGCTGGAATTTTAAGGCTTTTCAGTATTTCCCTAAATTTTTGCTTTGGATATAAGCATCCCTCAAGCATTTTTTTAGCCTCATTAAGCTTTCGACCCAAGCATCGGAGTTTTGGATTTTTATATGCTTATATAAAAAAAAACATGTAAGACCTCTGTGAAAACTTTAATCGGACAAATTTCTCCTAACCTCTTCATCTCTTAGAAACTGTTCACTTGTTTTTAGGACCATGAGGAGATTGAGAAGATTCAATACAGTGAAAAGTGATAAAAACGTATTTGGTTATCCAATCAGTAAAATCGATATGACGATAGAGAATTGAATTGCCATGTTGAAGCTCGTTGACATTCCCGCTACAATCGAAAAAGTTTTATATGATCTGATCATCACGAATTTCCAAAAGACGGTGATAATGAAGCGTCTGTCAAAGACAGCTTTTATTAAACTAAAGCTTTATGAAAAGAAAGACTTGTTCGTCTACTTGTTCAATAGATGAACTTATTTTGGAAATTGGACCACTACATTTTTTGTTTTATCCTATCCATAGACATTATCATTAATTTTGAATTTAATATTTTAAATTTTAGAGATATTTTTATTTGAACCGAATTTACTGGAAACCGAAAATTTTAAATCTGAACTGCAAGTGAATTTGATTATTTTGAAATCTTTGAGATGACAAATTAATGCATAATTTTAATGCTGGAGTTTTTTTAATTATCCACATGACATCCTAATTAGCAAAAGGTCTATTAGAACACAAGGTTAGCCAAAAACTGGAGAAAAATTTTGAGTCTTTGTCTTTGTCTTTAAGTAATTTTTAATTTACCCAGTTTTTTCCAGTTTCTTTTTTTTGTATGTAGTGTATGTGTTTTTGTAAATATTTCATAAAATTTATAAGGGAGCATTTTCTCAGAGCTTTGCATTTTGATGTATTGTTTTGTAAACATTTGTAATTAGAAATTACAAAAATTAAATGAAATTAAATGAAAATTAAATTTAAATGGAAAGTTTTCTGCAATTTAGAGTAAGGTTTGAAAGGGCCTTCTGTTAAGTTTTTGCAAAGGAGAAGAAATTTTGGCTCATTCGTCAATTTTCGTGCAATTTGGCGGCATTTATTTTGGGGATTTAATAAAATTTCTAAAAATTTGGTGAGAAATAATTTTGGCGAACGACCCATTTTTGTTCAATATTTTACGATGAAAAAGGAAGAAAAAAGGGTTTTTAGGAGAAATAGAGACTAAATTGAAAGAAAATTAAATTTGGCGAGAATTTATTTTGGCGAATGACAAAATTTTTAAGGGATTATAAATTTGGATTATCTAAATTTGGAGAATGAAACAAAACAAAAGGATTTTGATTATATCTTAAAATCCATTGAAATAATTTATTTTCTTTTTTAGCGTCGCAGTAAATTAAATAATACAAAGGTGTATAAGAAAGTATTTCGTTCATTAATAAATTTGTGTGTAAAAATTCATTTTTTGATAAAACATATTCAAAGCACCGCAACCTTCAACCGAACACTTGTAACCGACTATTCAAGCTATCCGTTACAACTAAATCACCATTCGAAAACAAAGACAACGATTTTGGACTGTTGAAGCATCCTGGCATAATTCCTGCTTTTCCTAGTGAGTGCAACCAGTGACCGTCTTTATCAAAGATTTGCACCTCGTGTAATCCTTGGTCAACCACAAAAATACGTCCATGATCATCAGTCGTTATACCAGATGGATATTTAAAACATCCGCCATCTTTAAAACCGAATTCACCAAACGAAAACAAGAACTGTCCGTCAGCTGTGAAAAGTTGGACACGCGCATTCGCAGTATCTGAAACAATAAAGCGTTGATTAAGGTTATCCCAATGAATGAATTGTGGAAGACAGAACTGTCCTTTATCAGATCCTTCACTCCCGAAGGAATGTTTTATGTCGCCATGTCCGTCGCATACCAACACACGTCCTGATTCACTATCTAATGCTCCGATTAATCCGTTCTGTGTTACGCATATCCCAGATAAAGTATCACACTTCGATACCGTGATATTCGAATCAAAGATGGTGTTATTTTTACGTATATCGTCACCAAGGGAGACGCAATGTATACATTTCTTGACTGGATCACTGACCAGAACGTTTTTACTGGATTCATGTACTGCTACATCAAAAACAGATGAAAAATAACATTCTTTGAGTGGCTTTATATCAGCTGCTATCATAATGTCTCCTTTAGATTGGCTACGTATAGTGGACTCGTTAAAAACTGTCAGCGAATTTTTCATTGGATCTGTAACACATACAAAACCATCCATAGTTGAGATACCCATTGGATCGAGAAACTGTCCGGGTTTTTTACCGTGTGTTCCATACATTTTCAAATGTTTCACTTGCTTGTAATTCTTTACGATTTCAGCTTCGGAGTGGACCCAAAAGTAGCCATCGTCCTCGCTGGAATCCATGGCCCTTTGACGCCGAATTCGACTCTTCTGTCGCTTTTTTACCTGAAGTGAAAAGGTGGATAAAAAGGTTTTAATTCAAAAAGTGAGGAGGCTTTCAAAAGATTTGTTAACTGACTGGCTATCAATGAATAAATGGACGGTCATCTAAACTTTTTTTAAATCTATTATCTCCGACTTCATTCTAAACTGGTTCTATCTAAGCTCAAAATCAAGTAGATTGAAGTTACCGGTTCGTTCAAGCTATCGTCGTTCTCTTCACTCTCTGTCAGAAAGTTCTCGTCATGCGCCATCTTTGTTACAAAAACAGTTTTACCGACAAAACTTGACAAACGTGAGGTCATGTGCTTCTGATTTGAAACTTTATACAATTATTATATAACAACAACTCTTAAAAGATCTTTTTCAGAAAGTACATAGTTTGTGTGATGGCATGTATATCGAATCAACTTTTTAACAACGAAAGTACAGACCAGTTGGATATCATATGACTGTCATATACCTTTTTTGTTTTGACTTTTTACATATTTGGCTTTAGGCATGAAATTTGAGACTTTCCTAACTGCCAGTTGTGTCAGTTATACTTTTTCTATTTGTTTAAGTTTACAAGACTCAGGAAAAGAATTGTCTGAAAGATGTCAAACCCTGGAAAAACTGTCCAATAAGCACAATTTCATATAATGTTTTTTGTTACAAACAATGAAAGTTGAAAGAAAATTTCTGTGCTTTATTTGTCGTTAAAAATTATTCAAATGAAAATGGACGGACTAGTCTATATTTACTGTATTTAAGTATCTTCTTAAATAATAACTTGTTGAACTTCATTTTGTAGAACTAAAAAAGAAAGTTCTGCACTTGAGAAGCAAAGTGCCTCCAATAAACAAGATAAATTTGTTCAAAAACACTGAATAACTTTCTATAACTTTCCAACATGTACTATCATCAGCAAAAAGAACACAATAATAAACACACAACACACACAAAACACGACAAAATAAACTTTTTCTTTTAATGAATTGATATTGCTTCAAAAATTAATTAGATTAGATGACGTAATGCATGACCAATTAAAAGATAATTGGATACCGCTGATTCTTATTGAGACTTGGAGAGAAGGAAATAAAATTAATATTGTTCTTTGCCTGATTATTGTATTGAATAAATGAAATTGAATATCACCTTTGGGAAATAGCCCACCCGTACAGTGTATTTTTTGGCAAAATAAGCAATGTCTTTTACGCAATCCGCTCCGGCGGCCGCTCAATAATTTCCCGCGCTTTTTGTGTCTAAATACATAGATTTGTCTAAATACCGGCAATATTACTATACGGACTATCAACTTTCCGGTAATTTCAAATCATAACAAAAACAAAGATGGCGGCTGAAAATGCGACTTCTAATCTTCCCACTCCTGTTTTGGCTGTTTTTGAAGTAAAATTTGAAAATGATTCAAATGGACAATCTTCAAATGTTCCAGAAAATAAAGGTGATCATTATCCTTATATTGTATTTGATTGTGAAACAACTGGGTTGGATGAAAATAAAGACAGAATCGTGCAATTATCAATGATCAAAGTTCTCTCAAAAACAAAACAAGAAGTTTTTGATGAGTATATTAATCCACAAATTTCAAGAGAAAACCAGCTTAATGGATTCAAGATTCACAAGATAAGTCCTGATATTTTATTAAAGAAAAAGTCTTTTCATTTCCATGCAGAGAATATTTTAAAGTTTTTCAACAATGTCAAATATGTTTTGGACACAATGTTCTCTTCGACTGGGAGTTTTTGACTAATGCTTTCATGAAACTTGGTATAAATCAGCAGCAAGGGATACCATGGATAAAGCTACTAAAAGGGCTTGATATAAGACTTGTTGACACTTATAAAATGAGCATTGCAGCCTTTCCAAAGTTAGATCGCTATCGCTTGGTTGATGTAGCAAATCATTTAGGCATTGAAAGTGCTAAAAAGCAGGTTGTTTCCTACAGTGTATCAAGTCCCAAAAAGAAGAAACTTGAACCTGTAAAAATGGTTACTGGAGATGGAGACGGTTTACACGATGCAATGATGGATGTTTTAGTCACAAACGAGATCATTGTTGAATGCATGGAAACACTATCAAAACAAAGCGAAGATATTTTGAATGATTCCAGATACTCTTACCAAATCAAAAACTTAGATTTGATTGATAAAGCTATAAACAACACTTCTGATATGACTTTTGATGAGACAGAATCTTTGAAGGAAGTAGCAAAAGAAACAATGTCTTCCTTACGATTCACAAAAGGAAAATATCTGAAAAACCTTTCTGGAAAAGAACTGACAAATGACATTGATTTTTTGAAGAAACGGAATGGTGTGGCTGATAAAAGAGAGACAAAACTGAGAGAGACTTTATTGGATCTTATCCTGTCTTGAAATAGTTTTGAATGAATTAAAATAAAATAATAATAAAATAAAAAGAATAAACAAAACATAAATTTAGAAAGAAATTTTTTAAAACATTACAACATATTTGAGTTTTACACTTTTTTAACATTTATACTAGATGCTAGACTAGTTACGCTTTTATCTATTTTATATATAATTTTTTTATCATATGCTAGACTTAGAAAGGTAATATATATATTTAACTTGGAAAAAGATGTAGAAATCCTTATAACTTGTTTAAACAATTTTTAGGAAAGATGCTATTTTTAAAGATTCAAAATATAAACAAAAAGTTAAATACCTTATAATCAATCAAAAACATGTTTCGAAAATCAAATCAACAGTTTAAACTGATCGTCCTTTAGTGCTGTGCCTCTAGCAGTTACATTAGAAGAAAACCAAACTTTAATCTTAATAGTAATTTATACATGGTCCCATTACAGCAAATAAAGTTACTGATATTTTCCAGTGAAAAAACTCAAATTGTTATTCTTTACGCGTGTGAACAAATTTAAAATGATCCTATTTCATCAACACAGCAATTTATTTTGATTGTTATTTTACAAAAAAAGAACAAAATTATTTTCAAAACAATAAACGACAAATACAAGACCAATGTGTGGGGAAAATACTCAAATTTAAGTAATATTCCCATAATATAACAATTGGCATTGTGTTACACACTGAGTCATTTTATTGACGTCAATTGTTAGACAATAGATCATCTGAAATGCCGACTATTTGGGTCCAATTTAAACATTTCTATTGAACACTTTTTCATGAAAATCAACTTTTTTCAAAAAGTTTGAAATTAGTGATCTAAAGAGCATTTTCCCTTGTCTATTAGCGTCCAAATGTAGATAGAACTCAACTTGTCAATATAATAGGCAGTGCAGACAAAAAAGACTAACTTTTGATAGAATTTACACTTGAATTTACATTTGATAGCGGTTTCGTGCTTCTCGTCAAGTCAAATACATAAAATATGTTTTGCAGCAAGAACGTACTTTCCAGATTTAGTAATTTCTACTATTTATTTAAAGGTTTTTGATAATTAGATATTTCTACCCTTTATAATTATATGAATTTCCGAAAACGAAAGTGAAAATTGTGTCGTAAAATAATGGTCAAGTTCTGTCGCAAGTAGTACTATAAATTGGTAAGGGGCATCTTATCAATGACACATGGCTGTCATTAAGGAAGATTAACGATGACATCTCAATACTTTATTTCTTTTTCTTTTTTACATAATAAATAGATTCTAAAGATATATTAACATTTAATTCATACCTACAATAAAATATTCATCTCACCAAAAATTGGTAGATTGGATTTATTACGGATTTTCATCATCGCAATGCTTTCTTGTTCGTTTATGATTACGACAGAACTTCCAGTCGATACATGTTCAGATTTAACCCTATTAGCCCCAAGCTTTTTTGACTTTGGTATCCCCAGGGGGGGGGGGGGGTAGAATCTACCACCCTCGATTATTTTTGATCTAGAAGAGCTATGGTCATGAAATTTGGTACAGTTGTTCTCCATCATGAAACAAATTTCCAGGAAGAAAAAAAATTGATGACGTCATTCGAAAACCGATGACGTCATCACAAAATTTCCACTTGTCGGAAAAAAGCCCAAATATATGGTTTACTAAACTGTCTATTACAATCGAACCAATAAAGATATTTAGATTCTGTTTAAAGATTCAGAAAGATAAAAGGTTGTTCTTTAACATAATTGCCGGTTTTCCGCGAAGACTTTTTCTTAAAATCTATGCTGAAGATGAGTAAAATTTCCAAAATTTGATGACGTCATAAATGATGATCATCATTTTCAATTTTTTTTTTTCAATTTTTCAAATTTATATTGTCAATGCCTATCACGTGTCAAAATTTGAAAATGATTGAATAAATAGTTCAAAAGTTATCAGCACTTTAAAATTTTGAGTTTTAAGCGGATTTAGCTGGGTTTTATGTCATGTTTCACAATAAAGCCATAAAACCTGATCTGAGCAACCTATGACCCTAAAATTTTGCACAAGTACTCTTAATAAGATTTTGTTAAAAGTCAAAAAGTTTCAAGTTGTTTAAAAAATTTTCACAAAAGAACTCCAGCGTGGTAGATTCTACCCCCCCCCCCTGGGGCTAATAGGGTTAAGTATCATTATTGTGTCCAAACTGTTCTATGATCTTTTCTTGATTTCGCTTCTTCTTCTATCGCAAATTTCAATCAACCCAATTCTTTCAATCACACAGTCTCCTTCCTTTTGATTCCGTTCCTTCGAGCAGTTGGAATCCGAACCTTTTCTTTACGCATGCGTTGAATCAAGAAATGCTGTAGAACTGACATTGTTTTTGGACAATTAAAAATGGCTTCACTCCACTCATCAGTACGAGTTAAACTCATATCATCTTTAATCAACTCGACAATTCGGTCTATCCATAACTGATCAAATCGGACACTTTCCATGGTCTCGATTGCCTCAAAGATATTGTCATTGTTAATCAAGGCTGAAGCTTTATGGAAACTATCACGTATTTGAAATTCATCATTTTCAAAATGGCTGACATGTAGAAGATCATTCAAACTACTCCATGAATGTACTTGCTTTCCATCCAACGTGTAGTATCCATCGTCCCCTTTTTGTATCAGAAAGTTTTTTGGTGGGCTTGATCCGAGTTCTATATCAGGATGCATTTTTTCTCTTCTTTTGGAAGGCAATGTCCAGCCTCGCTGTCGAAAGTGATCAGCAAAATCTGATGATTCTTCAATAGTATTGGATTGATGGTTCTGGTTCATCTTGTCTCTCTGTATTCACCCTGAAGTGATTTTTGACGTTACAGCTTTTGAAGACTTCTTCTTTTTAAGGCGCCTGTTTCCCTTTCCGTCTTTCTGAAATAATTCTCTAGAATTTCTGAATTTGAATCTACAATCTTCAATTTCGATGTTTCCTTTGCCTTTCTTTTTCCTCGACTGACAAACTTTTCAATTTGGTTTGTTTAAGAGCATTCTGTGTGTGAAAACAATTTATTGCTGATTTGCGTGGTTTTCATTTTTCTTTTGAGTTTATTGATTTATCAGCTCATCTCAAATTTACGCAAACTCTAAAAACAAACATCCGTGTTCGTGTGAAGGGTTTCATTTCTCGTCCTCCAAACGTTCTCCTCTCTTGTCGCCAAATTGATAATGATGTGCGAAGATGCCCTTATAAGGAAATTGAGTCTCAAGAGATATAACCAGTCACCTCTTGGAGGTGAGATTCGTGGAACTCTTGGATAAACCCAAAGTCGTGGGAAATAACCACAATTTGAATTGTGAACTCGAAAATCTTTTTTTTTGTGTTATAGTACTAGTAAGTACAAAGAATGGGTTAAGAGAGAAGGTAATGTTAAAAATTTTAGGAATCATGTAAAGGATATACTAAACTCTCAAATAAAGATATGGAGTGGGTAGTACTGAAAAAATTATGATTTTTTGCACTTTATTTCTTCAAATGAATTGTAGGCTCAGGAATTTCGGAATGTAGCACCGTCTGATACGTGCTTAACACCTCGTTTAACACTCTACACTTCCTACTTTTTGTTGAATAAGAGTGTCAGGAAATTCAAAGGGTAGTTAGATTTTCTATTATTTCTTACTCACAATTGGTTTATAGAGCTCTAAAGTTGTCTATTTGTGACACCTAGTATGTTAATATAATCATATAAGCCTATACCATCGATGCTAATACCATTATCAAGAGTAGAGCAAAGTTTCTTCTTTCTGACAGAAAAATTTATATAGCTTTGCTTTTCTCAATTATTATTCCCTGTTATACTCCTTTAGCCTATTATTGAAAACACTGAACATTTAATTGACTTATTGGGTACATAAACTGGGGTTCTCATGTAAAAACAAGGCATTGTTAACGGAAGAGACAAGAAAACTTTTTCGAATAGACCTTATCGGAGTTTTTTATTTTTCTAAAAAAGCGATGCATTGTGGGATTGTTTCGAGTGTATTACAATAGAAATCTCTTAGGATTTAGAAAAATCAAAAACTCCGATAAGGTCTATTAAGGAGACATTCCGGTTATAGAGTTTCGAGTTAAAGGGAGACTCCGCTGTAAATTTAATATGTGCGGACTTTACGCAGAAACCTTTACGTAATGTTATCATCGGCTAAAATAATCGAAATGAAATGGTCACGTTATAATGATGTGCGTTGCAAAAGGCGACGTTTGTTATTTTTGGAAGATGTCAATGAGTGCTTTCGATGACATGGCGTCAGGGGTGTCAAAAGTGACGTAATGAAGTTCTGAAAACCTTTACTTACCAATAACTGGCAAATTCCATAGAAATGATATCTACGAATCCCTTCAAGGATAAAAACGAGATGGTCAGGGCGGACCCAAACCGTTAGTATTACAACATGGTTGAAGTATTTGGTCAAATGAATAAAAACATCGAACGCCACCCGTATGGATTGTGCTGAAAGGGAATTACAAATAATTGAGAACCGTTATATTTCAATAATAGCATTTAAGTAATAACCTTTCAAAAGTACAAAAATGATTTAAGGACCACTTGTATAGTCTCGAGAATATTTGTTTCAGTCCTGCTTCAACTCATTTCCCTTTAAAAACATAGAATCCTTGGCAACGTGATTTTTACTTTTGAAAAGTAAATTTCATGCTTTGAACGAGGAAAACTTCAGCGCCTTTTGCTTTCATACTCCCTACTAAAATTAGCAGTTTTCAGCCAAAAAAGAGGAACATTTTTCGTGTTTGCTTCGCTTTTGGCTGATTGTTTGTCTTCGATCCCTCTATCTTTGGAAAAATGTCTCCCCAAATTGTTCAAATTTTGTTCGACCCATCACACGCATTTGGTAAAAAATCAACTCTTTAGTTACTCTCGGGTACCTAATAGCCGGGGGGCCCGCTAATTAATTTTTCGAAAATTTTCCACCCAGGACATTCTTATTCCAACCCCCCCGTTTATTGATTTTTAGGAATATTTTTTCTGAAAGTTCCTTCTTTTGCCCTAATTCTGCTGTATTAGCCTCATTTTCTAACATTTGGCTATTAGGTACCCGAGAGTAAGTTTGAATAAATTAGAGAATCATGGCTTTAATCCGATAAAGCATTTCTATTTTTTTTAAAGCACGCAGTCAGAAAAATAGACTTCCATCTTGTAGATGACGTGGTGTCATTAAAACTTGCACCTCTTTTGAGATCCACAATACTATTCAATGTATCCCTGTGACACAAATAAAATAACCAGTTTAAATAAGAATTGGAATTGATATTTTAGTTAGAACATCTTATGTACAATATCGTCAAAAAATAATACAATATTCTAAAGAAATTAACCTATAAAGAGGAACTGAAACAGCTATGTACAAAATATGATTTGGTAGAATCCCAGTGGGTATCCACGACTATATCCTAATAACGGTCATGATTGGAGGTTTGACCAAACTGGACAAACTACAAGAAAGGTAATTTTCAATAAAGATACACTTATTCTAGACGATGTTATCGTCGCCGTTACAGTAAAGACAGGAAAATATGGCGGTATGGCGTTATTGTATACGGAAAAGAAACGGCGGGAGAGTTTTTAAGACACTTGCTCCTGAAAAGATAACATGCAAAATGAAAAGTATATCCGACAGAAAATTTCATTTTATAGAGTAATATCTCTTTTAATCAGTCTGTTGAATTTTTTCGATTTCAAGATGGTAGGTCGTCGCTCTGACAACGGTGGAAGCATCAACCGTTTCCATGACTCCCTTATGAAAGTTTCATCCGCTTCAAGCCAAGAGTCGATCGTATCTCGGATAAACACCAAGTCTTTTCGATGTCGTGGTTCAAACTTCCAACAAGACTTCATAAGGGCGTATATATTGGGCGGACAACAGTAAGGACGTTCTAATAGCTTGTGTCCACGAATCATATTGCAAACCTAAAAGATGCAAAGAAAATAGTTGAAACATATTTTGCTGTTTTTCATGGAAAAAGTCCAAAAAGGGGAGGATCCTCAGTTTATGCCATTCGATAACCCTTTCCTTCTTTACTCTTAAATCAGTTTATGTCTCAGAGATTTTCAGGGACTCTAACAGGTTATTTCATTAGATCTGTATCCGAACCATGATGGACAATTAAGGGACTTCCAATACAAAAAAGTAAGCCACAGAACAAAGCATCATAAGATTTCAGGGTTTATGAGTTGAGGTTATTTCATTAAAACCACGATGGAAGGTGAAATATAAAAATCCATTTAGGGAAAGCATCATAAAAACTTGATGCAACGATTTCATTCTGCTTCATTTTCAAAAAGGGCAGGATCTCTGGTAAAAAAGGAAATAATTGTGAAATCGCCATTTCATTTCCATACCTCTTCATTGTTCAGCCCATAATACGGTTGCATACCATAAGTGAAGATCTCCCACATGGTCACACCGAATGCGAAGGTATCAGAATACACCGTAAACTTGCCAAGACTCAACGCTTCTGGTGAAAGCCATCTCAATGGTAACAATTTCTGTGAACTCACTCTAAGATATAATGTAAAAGTTGTTGGGAGATTCATTTCATTGAATGCTCGGAAAGAACTAAAATCTTGGTAAAGGTGAAACTGTAAAGAGGACAACTCAAATGAAATACCTAAAGTTAGTGTAGGGCTTCTACTTAAGTAGCTTTTCATAACAGGATTGTTAAGGGGGTGAATCATTATTCGTTCCAGTTATATATGTAGTACGATAGTATCTCGAGAACCTGAGAAATCGAAGAACATTCGAATTTTAGAAGAGACCTCCTTGGTAAGACCGAACTAAAATAAGAAATAATATCCAACCTGTAATAATCCGATCCATAGATGTCATGCGCCAAACCAAAATCCGATATTTTCACTTTCAGATTTTCACCAACCAAGATATTCCGCGTAGCGATATCACGATGGACAAATCGCTTTGACGCCAGGTAACTTACACCATCAGCAATCTGACTCGTGATACTCAGAAGGTTGTGGTATGAAAGCTCAGGTGATTGGAATTCAACACCGTCAGGGAGATCTCCGCAACTTCCGGCGACCGCATGAAAGGATCCGGACCTCAATCGAATGTATTGGTTTAAATCACCATACTTCATAAATTCTTAAAAATACAAAAGGATGATATGTTGATAGGCTACTTTGGTACCCAGAAACAGATGACCTGTTATCCTAAGAAATTCTTATACGTTTATCATTTGGTTGGTAATGTATATATCCTGGAACTTGGAACCGCCTGAAAAATTAACTTATGCTAACTTATTCCAGACGAAAAAAATGTACTTTAAAAAGAAGAATATTTTGCTCAACGTTTTACTCTTGCAAACTTTCTGAAAAAGTTTATTTCTAGAATATTATGGTTTGAAGCGTTTATTCCCGAAAACACTCATCCCAAAAGGGCTGAACCATTGAGTTTAAAGCCTGAAGGGCTAGAGTAGAATCTCTAACATTTTTCGCGTATGCAAGAAGAAGTGACGCCACTTTTTTCTCATCCAGAACGCGCCTAGAACGCACCGCAATCACGACGACGGATTGTATCAAGTGGTTCCTTTGTTTTTGAGGACTGCATTTTTTGAAATATAGCGATAGATTTTATTTTCAATCCAGTGTTTGTGTAAAAACCAAGCGTGGGCGTTCTGCATGGGAAATAAGTAGCTTCATTTCCCATCCAGGAGTCTAGAGTCAATGGGCTGAACCCCTTGTTACGTTTTTAGTGCTTGCTTACCCAATATCAAACACATAGGTCCTGACTTATCGAGACAAACACCAACAAGAGGTATAACATTGGGGTGATCAAAATTGGACAATATTTCTAGTTCTCTTTGAAAGGTCAGCTCCATCTCAGCTTCCGCGTTTTCTTTAAGATATTTGACGGCCACCATTTCTACAGTACCGAGTTTTGGATGATCAATACTCTTGGTGCGACACTTTACTACCTGAAGATTGAAATATAAATGTGATTTAAGACACTTTTGAATAACTACCCTTAAAAAAAAGTCGAGACAAGAAGAACCACATAAATTCCAGAATTGATTTCCCTAAGAAGAAGTGCTCTTCCCCAAACCGTTCTCTTTGGAAAAATACATCTAAATTTCAAATCCAAAATAACGCTTGTTGCAAATTTATGAAAAGCATTAAGGCAGGGCTGTCAACCATGATATACATACTTTTCCAAAAGCACCTTCTCCAAGATTCCGATCAAAAACCAAATTCTCCTTAGAAAAGACAGTCAAACCAAGTGTGGTCACCAAACTGATAACGCTTTCATATTTAGGATTCGTGATGCCAAGGTTTTCGAAATTATCGTTAACTTGGACTGTACGATTTGAATGGACATTTTTTACTTCGTGGAGTGATAGTGTTCTAGAGAAAGCGTTATTGTGGCGCCTCCGATATATGATAAACAAGATGACGAGAAATAGGAGGACAACCCAAATAACTGTCCCGATTACGATGAGTGTTACGAATTTGAAGGGTGCTGGCTTTGTATTCATTTGTCGTTCTAAAGAAAAAAGACGATATCATGCTGAAATCTAGAAGATTGTCCTAAATAATTGAGCTGTGAGAATAGAATACACAGCGAAGAGAGTACAAGCAAAAAATAAGAATTCAAGATGGTTGGCAGGCTCAGGGATATTTCTGATCCTGAGTAAAACCTTTTGTCTGTTTATGTCGATTTAAATTTGGTTCTTACCATAGTATAAGAAAGCCGCGGCTGGAATGATGACGCTATTGTTTTTGTCGTTAATGGATATTCTATCTGTGTCTCCGTGATTTATAAGAACTAAAAGTCGAAGCTAAAAAAATCCTTAACCTTAAAAGTGTTCATAATATTCAATTGAAGAACGATTACTTTTCAAGTCTCAAATTTTTCTCATTGTCCTCTCTTATCACCTTATTTGAAGTATATTTTTATAAATTCCAAATAAATCTTTATAAATTTAGGACCAAATAACACACATTTTATTAAAAGAACTAATTTTCAAATGTTAAACTTTGAATTGCTTGCTGTCACCTCAATACTGGTGTTTTTTAAATGAAATTTTCACAGAATGCAGCTTGAATATTTATTTACTAATACCAGTAAGATTTTTTCAAAATAATCTAGAAGGCATTTCGAGGCACTCAATTTTCTTCTAGTTCTTAAAGCACTGACATTCTGACGTTCTAGTACTTTTAAATCAAGAGTCTTTTCTTTTACTTTGATCTTATGAATGCGTGAATTATCAGGAGATTTGCGTTTATGAGCAAAATTACGTTTAACGAGGGAGCTTGTTAAAAGTCAAATTAAATTGACAATGGAAGTTGTCACTGCACCATAAAAAAATTCGTTCTTACGACATAGATAGAACAACAGAAATTCAGCTGTACTCATTCCAGCCGCGGCTTTCTTATACTATGTTCTTACATAAAAATAGTATTATACTATTATTTTCTAGCTAAACGTTAAAAAGTATTTGCAATTTGAACAATTATAACAAAAAAGCAAAATGTTTTCTGAGGTTTTGATCAAGTTCATAGGAAGTTATCAGTAAGGGATGAAATAAAAAGGTAGCATACGCAGAGCTTTAAAAGCACATTTTCCATCTTTTTGTTTTCCAAGTAAAAGACAATCAGTTCTCAGATGTTCATAAAAAGTTCGATCGTGAGTAAGAATGACTTCTTTGATGTTGCTATAACAATCATTCACTTGGTTACATGTTTCTTGACATGGTAACAAGCTACCATTTTGAACATTGCATGATGGAAAGACAAGGCTGCATAGAAACCTACAAAAAAGATTATTTAGTTTATATTTTTGAAACAGCAGTCCTGGGATTATGATAATCAGATAGTGCAAAGGTAGAAGGTTCGGTTACGGTAGCAAACACACCCCTGTTGTGTCACAGACCCACTGGGACCCCAGCCCCACTGGGCCCCACTGGAAAATTTGGCAAAATTTCGTCCCCGTTGGGAAAATACCCTGGAATTCAGCTCTACTCAAATTTACTTTGATTTCATCCCCATTCGAAATTCAATTTTTTTAAATGACACTCTAAAACCATCCCAATATGATTTTTTAACTTTAGAACAATAGAATTTATATCCCCACTAGAATTTCAATATAAATTTTTGTCCCCATTGAGGAAAAAAGTTCCACCGGGGCTCCGAGACAGGGGTATGCAAACGGTCATACCAGTACATGTTTTTTTTATAAGCAAGTCTATGCCCCTTGGTCAGGCTCGTGTATGCTTAAGTTCTCAAAGCATCCAGGCATGGTTTATGCTTATTATATGCTTAAGAACATGCTTATGATTCACCCCGAGCCAAGTTTTTAATGAAATTTCAGAAATTTTGTAAAAATTTGTTCAGATTTTGGAAGCAGTGGAATGTTAGCTAGCCGTGAAATGTCTTATTTTTTACTTGACCTCTACCAAACCCTTTTAAACAGATAAAAATGACCACTTGAAAAATATTTTAGGCTGACATATATGCTCATGTTATGCTTAGGAATTCTGCAAATCTGAGCCTTCATATGCTTATAAGCGTTATGCTTATAAAAAAAAACATGTACAAGTTAAAAAATGGTACTTCATGTTTCTCTGCCTGACGCTCAGCAATTAATGAGAAGGATCAAGTGTAAATGGAGTTACCCACGGAGAAAGAGTGGTGCCCTCCCCTAAATTCAGATAGGTAGCTATATCGAAAGGGTACCCTTCGGGTTGTCTCCTTTTCTTAAAAAGGATCCAAGCATACCAATGAGTTAGATTTCTGCAAGCACCATCTATACTTCTATCTTTATCCACGAGTCCAATAATCCGTGAGATATGGTATTCCAATTCATTGTTACCATAGCGACAGTCTCGTTTCACTGTCGTCTGATTGGTAAGACCAAGAACACGTGAGCAAGTTGGACTTTGATGAAATGGCTGACAAGTTTTGTCGTTGCATCTCTTGGTAGAGTTTAATTGAGCAGTTGTTTTGGCTGGTGACAAGGTACTTCTATTCAGTTGGATTCTACTGACGGTGTTTAATGTCGATTGTGAGGATTCGATTGTGATTGATCTGTCGAGAAAGATTACGTATTTAAGTAATGAGACTAGTAAAATATCCAAAGTTGAATGTTTCAGGTTTCGAATTTTATACGTGATCACTCTTTTAGTTCATTTTTTAAGATGGTGCTAAACACTCATTCTCACCTCTTTTATCAAAAGATTATATTTCATGACATCATTTCTTATACCTCAGCAAATCCCCTTTTTCCAATCTACTGTAGGTATATAATTTTTCGTGTCATTCCAACAATTAAAAAACATCATATCATATTGTATTAACCCTTAGACCCCGAGGGACGCCTATATGCGTCCAAAACAAGCCAAAATACCTAGTCTCAGACTTGAGGCCATAGCTCCTGACCACTTGATTTAAAGGGGCATAAACCGAATGCTTTTAGAAAGAGTATGAAAATAGCTTTCCAATGGAACCAAAATCATCTTCTAAATCAAAGGCTACAAGCTTTTATGGCACTTTAAAGTTTTGAGTTACAAAAAAAAAAAACAGCGCGCACAAAAGGTTAAGAGAAAAATAGGCTCTTCGAATGCTCATTTTTAGAAGAATTTTCTTTCCCTATAATGAATGCTTTACTTACCTAGGCCTTAAAACTGGTGTTTGAAATGCACCTAGAAATAAAAACAATTACGTTAAATTTATGACAAACTGTTGGTTTATTAGTTTGTATAAAGAAAACGAGTTAAATAAACTTTATACTAACAGTTTCATGCAATCACTGACCTTTATATACTCAAAGATCAAAGATGGTGGATATAGCTTGGTCCAGGGATATATAAAGGTCAGTGCATGCAATACATGATGACAATCTTCGGTGAAGTAAACTCTTAGTTTAAAAGATATTTGATTAAAATAATTATTTAAAACAACTTGTCAAATCCTATCAAACAACACCAAAATAGAAGGAAACTACCTTGAGTTTGACAAAATATCCCAAATAAAAAACTCCATCTCTTCATTACAAGTTCTGGAAGTCTCCAAAGGCTTGTAGAATGATCTCAATTCTCACTAAAATTGTAAAAATAAAGACTCTAAAAGTGTATAAACTGAAACCTATCCAAGTCTTCTGATGTCAAAAAACGATGACTATGTTTCTTTCAATTTTTCATCAAACTCAAAATTTAATGATCATCAACAAGCTATTCAAGAGCATCAGTATACATGTATCAGACTTTCAAAACAAGCAAAAACACATCAGAAAAGAGGAAAACTTTTGTTGACGTATCGGTGATCAGAGCTACCAAAATGAGTTATTTACGATATTTATCTTATGGTGTTATGTCAACAAAGAAACAACGTCATTTCACGCAAAGTGGCAGCCTCGACAAAAGGCTTAGGTCACAAATGTCTTTTCTTCTTTTACTTGGCACGTATCGTTGACAGAAAACTTGGGCTTGTAAGAGTTGACCCTATGAACAACAAAAATATTTAAAAAAAGTCAATATAGTGAACAAAAAGAGGCTACGTGGAATGTTTGTACACGTGTTTTTTGTAAGAACATCCAAAATCTTTGAAGGTTTAGCATGTTCTTAACTTTATTGAGCTTCAAGCCTATGTTCTTATTTTCGCCATTTTTGAGTATTTTGGTCAAATTTTCCAAATATATTCGGTGCTGTAGAGTCCGCAGAGCCTTTTATACAACCACGACACTTTTGGCAAAACTTACCATCTGTAACCCTTCACTGTAACCCTTCAAAAAAACTTGGATTAGCCAGCTGTGATAGTGAAAACACGATTAAAACTAACTAGGATTAAATGCACTCTCCTACCCAATAGCGTACGCTAATTAAATACTTGTGGTGTAATTTTTATTTGGAAAGATTTGAAAGACTCTTTTTTATAACAATTTTATAAGATCAATAAGACGGGAGTTTCTAAACATCGACCAGAAATGGCGACCACGACCAGCGACCACGACCGGCGACCAGATAAAGTTGAGTTATCGAGTTTTTCCTCTTTCTCCACCGTAGAGTCTTTCTCTTATGATCATTTATTTATCGAATTGAAGAGTAAAGCTCACCCCTGTCTCACCTACAGTGATTATAAAGCCACGTGCAAAACGTGTAGAGCAGCCATTTCAACGCTCTTGGAGCTTGAATAGAGTGTCAATTTCTATCCTTTTGTATTTTCGGCATCAAATTAATTAGTGACAAAATTTTTGCTGGAATTTATTTACGAAGCTTTATAATTGATCATCAGATCATTATTTTGTCAAAATAAGTCATTTTGACAATGTAAGGACAATAGAATAATTGATGAGATTGAAATCTCTAAAACTGGCCTTCCCAGCTTTTTCCTACTGACAATTTTTATCTATTCATACTAAAGGCATCTCATTCGGTACAATTAAAATATTTGGTGTAATAACGTTTACAGGCATACACTTAATTGCCCTGTCAATATTTTTGTCAAAAAGTGTCACTTTGTCTAGAAAATGACTGGTAACGTCAAAAGTCACTCTTAGTATTCTCTAGCTAGAGTAATTCTCAGCCACGTGCTCAGTGGTTCATTTGAAAGCCACATCAGGACTCGATTTGGATGTTCTCTACGGTGGAGAGAGCAGGTAAACTCGATAACCCAAATTTATCTGGTCGCCGGTCGTAGTCGCCGGTCGTGGTCGCCATTTCTGGTCGATGTTTAGAAACTCCCTAGACTTTTTCTTTTTTTCTTTCTTTTCTTTTGTTTTAGTTTTAGGTTTTCGAATGTAATTAACGATCTTATTTGATTTGAGACATTCGAATTCTTTTGAAAACAAAAGAAAATCTTTTAAACAGAATCTGTTAAAGAAAAGAACAAATATAAAATAAAACATAAGAATGACAAGACAAGTTTGTTAGAACACTGAACAGCAACATTAAAAATACCGGCAGGTACAAAATGCATAAAACATAATGCATATTGCATAATGCATAATACATAATATTTGAAAAATGTCAATTTTAGAGGCTATAATGAGGAGAATTTGAAAGATAATACTTTCAACAAAACGAATATACCATTTTCTACCAGAAAATAAAGGGTAGAAAGCTGTAAATTTGAATTTCGGATGATGAAGAAAATCCATGATCCACTGAAAATGCTTGTCGCCATTTTGATTTTCATAGTTGTATTTTACAGAACGTAGTATAATGTAGAAATAAACCAGCTGCGCTGGAAAGTCAGCCCAGAATGCTTAGAAGGCTTAGAATGATTAATAGGAAGTAGAGGTAAGAAATCTGGCTTTGTTAAAATCTGAGCAGCTTGAAAGAACGTAACTATTTGCTTGAAACGTTCAGAAGAAAACAGAGCAGTGCATAGTGGAATCCGTCGCGTATCCAAAGCAGAAGTCGGTGAAAAAGATTTATTCCGTTGTTGTTATACTCTTTCCATGACAATAATAAAAGACCCAGATAGAAGAAATAGTCTACAACGACAAGTAGTATATAACTTTTAACATTGTTCGAAGGAAAAAGATTTCTTTGATATACTCACTTTCTCCATATATGCTTTCTCTATAATTAGCTCTCTTTATTTACAATGCAAAAGAATTTTTTTTCTCTTCTTTTTTTCTTATTATTAATTATAAGGCTTCTTTTTATGTTATGTGTTTTTTTTTCTTTTCTTATTTTATCTTGCTAAGAAAAAAATATTTTCGCGCGCTAAATAATCCCGAAATCCTGTTTCCCGAAAATAATCCGAAATCGGAATTAAAAATGAAAGTCTTAACGACGACCGGGAAAAAAATCGTCGAACCGATTTGAAGAGTCACCGGGGCTGACTAAAAACACGAAAATATCTCCTCCGTATATTACTTTTCTTACTAAAACGTAAATTTTGAAGCAAGATCTTTCTGGGTTTTCTCAGAGATTTTTTCGAACAATTGCGAATAAATTTCAACGGGTTTACCCTCTTACAAAGCATTAACCATGTGAATGCTTTTTGTTACATAAGCCAATATCCAGCCAATATAAATTAAAGAGCTTCATCCGGAAGCTAGATCAAAGAAAATAGACTTCGAATCTTTTTACATTCGAATGTTTATGTTTCTTTTGAGAAGGAAGAAGGGGGAAATCCGGGGAAATCTTTCTGATCTGTTGCATCTTCTTATTATTTATGCGGAAAACCCTTTGTTGTTATGATTCGAATATTTTCTCTTTCATTCGTTCGGATTCGAAAAGTAAATATTATGTCTGGGGAAATCCCTCTGATTGGAATGTTTACAAGAAACTTTTCTAAAGAGGTTTTTGCGGTTTTAGCCTCTGCAAAGGAGAGTTTTAGAAAATATAAAATCGTTCTGTAAATTACACACTACTATTATGCATTATGCAATATGCATTATGTTTTATGCATTTTGTACCTGCCGTTAAAAATACATTCAAAAGGCAGTAAAAACTAGAGTTCTTTTTTCGTAAAAAGGGACCTTATGTCTATACATCTATGTTGATAACTATTTTGCTGTAAATCTAAGTCATTGTTGAATTTGAAAAGTTATGACGAAGTTATTTTATTAAAAGCAACGCTATCACGCTTTTTTGTCTGCGTGTCCTTGCTACCTTCCGGGGGGGGGGGGACTATGGTTGCGAGCTGACTTTCGGACCTGCCCCTCGGACCCTTAGCAGAATAAAGAGGAGAAGAAACAAGGGAAATTATGTGAATTTTAATTCACCTTTTGGGACTAATTTGACCAAATTTCTATCTTTCTGGGGGCAAAAATTTGAAATTTTCCTATTTTTCCGATTCTTAGTGGGACTGAAGTTAGATTTTCTGATTTTTCAAACTGCCATGTTTCAAAGAAAGGCACCCTTAAGGCCAGCACATACCCATACCCTTCTCTTGCATATGTACCCCCCAGGCTGCCTTTCTTCGACTATAATCTCGTGTCATGTCTATTACTTCACTCCGCTTATCTTGACATCAAAGTTTTCCTAAACATCTAGAAGTACGGCAAATGTCAACAGAAAAAAAATGTAATTGTAGAGCCGTCTCAGACTTCGCTGGTCGCCGGTATGGTGTAGTTTGCGAATGACGCCCTTTCTGCTTTCTGATTATTTTTGCCACACAAATCTTTTTCAAAATATGGTTAAAAGATACGTCACCCAGGAGGGATAGAGTCAAACTTTGAAGAGAATTCTTCCCTTTAATTTTGATTTCATCGTGTTTAAGCCACCTTCCCAACATCCAAAGGACTTTAAATGCGTCCAGCAAACAGCTAAACCGGCATGCGACGCCGGGTACCGGCTAGTATTCTATTAATTTGATTGTAATGATCAATGGCCTCATTTTTATTTTTGGCCACTTTTTTTAATGTTGTATTTATTTCGTAACGTATATCATTTTATAAATTGTTAATTTTAATAAAAAAAGGTGGCTCTTATTTTCTTCTTCACGACTCTCGAGCAACACGCTCTCCCTGAACAGCTCACAATGGTAACAATCGGTAACATTGGTGGCGGCACACTAAATAGAGAATGAAAATTGAAGTTATGACTGTGGAAGATCAGTGGTACGGTAGATTTTGTTAAGCTTGAAACTAGACAAAGTGATTGTCGCTCAAAAGTCTGTGGATAAACTGCCGAAGTTACGGTAACAAGTAACGCACACTAATTGATGGGAAGCTCAAAAATCGATCTAGATTTCAACATAGATCTAGATGAGATACTTTAATGGGATAAATTTTCGCGGGGATTAAATTTCGCGGTTGAGCTCATCCGCGAAATTTTAAGATTTCGCGGGGATTAATGTTCGCAGATGAGGGATTTCCTGATTTTTCGCGGGGATTTAATTTCGCGGATTGGGCACAAATTAAAATTTTTGAAAAAGGTCAAAGCATTGAAATAAAATTTTTCCAGGAGAATTAAGAATTTTTCAAGTAATAAGAGGGTGTTTTGGAATAGGGCGAGGAGATATGTATTACAACTATCAAAAGTTGAATTTAAACTTCTATGGTGCGGAGCTAAATTTTCTATTTTGTTAGATTAGGAAGTTTTTTAACTTATTAAAAGAAGCAAAAGAGAGATAAATAAAATGACTTAAAATTGTTGTTTCGTTATTTTCACTCTTTCTTATAATTGAAAATAAATTCTTTTGTTTTCCGTTTTCCCTCCTTTTCTTACATATCCTTTTAAATGTTTAATTTCAAGCCAGTTGGGTTACCCTCTTGCATTGAAAAGCTTTTAACAATAACCGATCACTTTAGATAAAAATTTTTCCAATACCTCTTCCAAGTTTGTAAGTTTGTGAAGAAAATTTTGAGGAAAACGATTATTTGCTAACAAGCATATCGAGGATTTGACCTTTTTCGAGGGTTGCGTGCCCTCGTGTAGAAAAAAAATAAAAAAAGATAAAAATAGAAATTTCGTAGCCTATACTAGACGTCACCCGCGTTTTTTCTACGCAATTAACGTCTATTACACTTTGCGACTTTTTCGAATGTTTTGAGCCCGGGTTTTCGGGCTCTGATTTGTTCTCGGCAATCGCGATTTTGCCGTAGCTTTCAACAGCCGTGGTGGTGGGAGCTTAGCTCACACTCAGTCGTAGCTCAAGTCGTCTATATGGATAAATGCATCATGTCTAGGCTGGAATTATGTAACTTTGCGAGCTGTTGGCGATGGAGAATTTTTTTGGATTTCGCTGAATTTCACATAGTTTGTTTACCTTTTTGCTTTTTGCTTTAACAGACAGAGATAATCTTTTTGGTAGCTGCAAATACATGGTAATCTTCCTTTTTTTTTAATCTAGAGAAAAGTTACACAGTTAGAATGGAAAAGTTTGAAGAAAGTGTTAGATTCGCTTGTAGACATTTTCTGTATCTCCAACGCTCCTCACTCTAGAGGTCTACAATTTTGCGCACCACCGTTTGGTTTGTTATGATTTGTTTTGATTTGTTTGGGTCTGTTCACCATGGAGTTTACATATAAGGGCCGACTACCTGCTCGAGACCGATCGCACCCTCCCCCGTTTGGTTCCTTATTTTTAAAAGCACACCAAAGTGGAACTCACTAAGAAACGGGATAAAAAATCTCGGTTTTTAGTGAGGCACTCGCTAGAAATTTCGCGGATTGCAAAAAAAATTCAAATTTTTCGCGGAAACTAATTTTCGCGGAAGGGCCTTTTTCAAATTTCCAATGGGGCTTATTTTCGCAGATGACACCCAAATCCGCGAAATCCGCGAAAATTAATCCCCGCGAAAATTTATCCCATTAAATCATTTGATTGTTTTTTGTTCTCTTCGCGTAGTGAACTAAAATTGATAATTTGAGGGATTTTTCATTAAAATGTCACAAACAACACGCCTTATTGTGACGTGTATGTAACCTGAAATCAGATCATAATTGTTTTCTGCACACCACGCTGAAGTTCTAAAGAGACGTTTGAAAACAAACGATCCGACGAACAAACTAGCTCGCATTTGTAAGGAGCGCACATCATTGCAGAAAAAAATTGCGTAATTGTTATTTTTAAAGTATCTTTAAAGATTGACAGTAAGAAAAAGTTAAAAATCTAGTACCATATATTTTGTCACATATCTTTAAAGAATAATCACATGTTATAACATATAGTTTCACCTTACTTCACCCTGTCACAACATTTTAGGGAGAAAAGCTGTGAAGATCTAGATCCGTATCTGTTATCACAAGTCTCTGAATAATTGCCACATGATGTAACGTATAGTTTCACCCTACCTCACCATGTCACAACATTTTAGGGAGAAAAGCTGTCAAGATCTAGATCCACATCTGTTATCACAAGTCTCTATAGAATTGTCACACATTGTAACGTATAGTTTCACCCTACCTCACAATGTCACAACCTTTTAGGCAGAAAAACTGTCAAGATCTAGATCCACATCTGTTATCACAAGTCTCTGAAGAATTGTCACACATTGTAACGTATAGTTTCACCCTACATCACAATGTCACAACCTTTTAGGCAGAAAAACTGTCAAGATCTAGATCCGCATCTGTTATCACAAGTCTCTGAAGAATTACCACATGTTGTAACGTATAGTTTCACCCTACCTCACCATGTCACAACATTTTAGGGAGAAAAGCTGTCAAGATCTAGATCCACATCTGTTATCACAAGTCTCTATAGAATTGTCACACATTGTAACGTATAGTTTCACCCTACCTCACAATGTCACAACCTTTTAGGCAGAAAAACTGTCACGATCTAGATCCCCATCTGTTATCACAAGTCTCTGAAGAATTACCACATCTTGTAACGTATAGTTTCACCCTACCTCACAATGTCACAACCTTTTAGGCAGAAAAACTGTCAAGATCTAGATTCGCATCTGTTATCACAAGTCTCTATAGAATTGTCACACATTGTAACGTATAGTTTCACCCTACCTCACAATGTCACAACATTTTAGGGAGAAAAGCTGTCAAGATCTAGATCCACATCTGTTATCACAAGTCTTTATAGAATTGTCACACATTGTAACGTATAGTTTCACCCTACCTCACAATGTCACAACCTTTTAGGCAGAAAAACTGTCAAGACCTAGATCCGCATCTGTTATCACAAGTCTCTGAAGAATTACCACATGTTGTAACGTATAGTTTCACTGTACCTCACAATGTCACAACCTTTTAGGGAGAAAAGCTGTCAAGATCTAGATCCACATCTGTTATCACAAGTCTCTGAATAATTACCACATGATGTAACGTATAGTTTCACCCTACATCACCCTGTCACAATATTATAGGGAGAAAAGCTGTCAAAATCTTGATCTGGACCTCTTATCACAAGTCTCTGAAGAATTATCACACGTTGTAACGTATAGTTTCACCCTACCTCGCCTTCTCGCAACATTTTAGGAAGAAAAGCTTTCAAGATCTAGATCCACGTCTGTTGTCACAAGTCTCTAAAGAATTATCACATGTTGTAACATATAGTTTCACCCTACCTGTCCTGTCACAACTTTTTAGACGGAAAACTACAAAACTTTGAACGTTTTTTTGTCTAAAATGTTGTGACAGGGTGAGGTAGCGTGAAACCAAGGATTTATTATACACTGGATATACAAGTAACAGATTATTGCCGGTTTCTCGTGTACTAGCTATGTCCGCAGTAATGGTAGTATTGTTCACTCTCCTTCCCTCATTAAATGATTTTTGGAAGCATTTTTATTGCATTTCTTATCGAAAATCACTCATCCAATTCCCAAAAGAGACTTAAAACTTTCCTGTGAGAGTCAGATTCTTCCACTTAATTGCTAATTATAAGTCGTTATGACTTTTCAAGCTGTGAGAAAGATGCAAAAGACGTGTTGTGTATAAGAAATTTAATGTTGACACCGGAAATTTTCAAACTTCAACATAAAAAAAACCACTTTGCCACCACGTGCCTCCAAAGGATTTTCATACCACATTGGAGCCAAGACACTCAAGTCTTATGTATGTTAATTTCAGCTCTTCTGGGGACAGTCTTGGAAAGATACTTCCAATTGAAAATTTCGTGTCACTATAAGCATTTTGTCTGAATTTCTTGTCCAATGATGTTTTTCTCACATTACATTTCACAAGTGTATCCAACTCGGAATGCTAGCCTTACTTTCAAATTTTTTTTCTGCAAATGTACAAAAAGAAAGAGCTAGAGAACTTTTTAAAAATAAGACTGATAAACATTTTTAAAAATCAGACATCTTCGAGCCGCCATGACAGTTGTCCTTTGCGGACAAAGCTAGAACATCAATTGTTTTCTGAAACAATGAAAATACAATGATCGCTCTCCATCGTTTTATGAGTCGTTTATCCAGTGTATAATAAATCTTTGGTGAAACTATACGTTACAACATTGTGATAACAGATGCGGATCTAGATCTTGGAATGTCTTTTCGAAAAACTCTTGAAACACACAAATATCTTGAACTGTCTCTAAAGGACTGTAAGAAGGTTCAGTTTCTTCACAATCTGTCTCTGGAATGATTTCCATTTCTGTTGAAGTTTTTTTGTTGCAAGATGGGAATTCTGAAATATCTTCACTAGAAGAGGAAAAATCTGAGATATCGATTGAACTATCAGTCATGTCTGCAAATTTCCAACAATGAACACGAGAAAAAGAGATAGAAACATGACAAACCTACTTATAAGTATTGCCTGTGTGAACAAAAAAGAGCTTCAAAACCCTGTTGAGACTATTACTTTCAAAAAGGTAGATTAGATTACATTGTTCTCAAAAAACTATATTTTATGAAAATATTAGGTACAATGGAGTTTTCTAAATGCTGCACTTCCTGCTCTCACTCTCAGAGAATCTCTAGATCGAGATTCATGAAATTTAAGTGTCTTGTCCTCAAGAATTAAAGCCCAAGAGGCTTTTACCACATTTCTTGATTCCCTCACTCAAAGAACGATCTTCTTCAGCAGTAAACTTAACGTTTTTACAAGCCTTACTGTTTGTTTCTGAAACTTTATCCTTAATGACATGTTCATCGGCTTGCACATTTTTCTCATCAATTTGAGATTCAGTAATCACCAAATCCATTGCATCATCAGCCTCGACTACAGGTTGATAAGGGTCATGTGTTTCCATATCCATTGGATTGTTTGGTGCAGAGCTACTTGAAGCAGTGTCTGAGATGATTTGTTGACTTTTCTTTAAAACATCACTGTCGTATGTGAGATCAATGTTATTAAACAAATGTAGCAAATTTCCATTTTGTGCAGAACGTGATGTCATTTTGTTCATACATCTTTTGCCCTCGATTGCAACAACTCTAGATTGTTTCTTTTTATAATAAATTTTTGCTACTTGAGAACTATGTTTTTGATCCTCAGCAATGTAGTGCTGCTCCTCAAGTGATAATCGCTCACTGCTTTCAGTTTCTACAATCTGTCTATATCGAGTTGGGTTGATGTATTTACCGGGGGGGGGGGGGTTCAGGGGGTACCCGATTCCGTAATTCCGCCAATTTTTTCTCCAATTTCCGTCACACCGTCTTAAATTGAACCAAAATTCCGTCACCGAAAATTCCTTTGAAATTCAATATTTTTGTCGAAAATTCCGCAAATTTTGAAAATCTTTTACCAATTCCGAAATTCCGCAAATCTTTTTGCTAAATTCCGTTTTTCCGCACTAAAATTGTATAATTTTCCGTCTCTGTCAGAGAACCCAATTTCTGTAATTCCGTCTAAATGTTCGCCAAATTCCGCCACTCCGTCCGAAAAAAAGGGCCGATTCCGCTCCTCCGCCAACCATGAACCCCCCCCTTTACCGATTGCCTCGTGAACAAGCATTGTCATGGATGTTGTTAAAGATTGAAATTGGGTTCCATTGGTCGACAATAGTAAATATTCGCACAGTGGATTTAGACGTGGCCGAATGTGCTATAAATATAGGTCGATCAATGCCATGACATCATCATCAATGATTAAGGTGTCAAAAATGTACTTTGCAACAGTTTTGAACTCAGTTTGGTCAATAAAACCACCGTTAGTACGAGCCTTGTTTATCGTGGCGACGGTAAGAAATTGAAAAGTCATTGGTCTTGAGCACTTAACTCTCAAAAAAAGAAAAAAAGAAAAAAAGAAAAACTTTTCTAACGAAAAGTATTGTGATGAAGCGAATTGAAAAAACTAAATCACCTTTTGCTAACATCCTTGAACCCTCATCTAATGTGCACTTTTGTATCACTTGTTTGAATGATGGGATATGGTAAGGGATCACTTTCTCCATTTCTTCGATGGATGCCCAACTGTCTCTCGCTATAAGTGTTTCCAAATCAAGATTTCTGTTGCATTCAAAGTTCTTTTTCTTGCTTAAATTTTCCTTCGCTCGGCGTAGGTAAACTTCTACGACGGTAAAACAACGTAAAGTGCTATTCGGGACGCCATGAGATTTTCGAAAATCCACAAAATCATTTATTGCCTTCACGTAATTCAATGAACCAGATGAGCTTAATTTCCATTCTTCTTCTAAAAGTTTTAAAAAAGAAATAAATATAGAAGTGGAACTCAAGCAGCAATCGACAAATTCCTCAGTTAGATCGTTATCACTTTTATTATTCCGAAGGGCGTGTATAAAGAATTTCATAGCTCTCTGGGCGATATGCCGGGCATCCTTTCGGTTTTTCCCTCCTCCGCAAGAAGTACATAACCATAGCACAAAGCGAAGTCCAAGTCCCTTTTCTAACGAAAATGCAGGTTTTCCAGCTGTTACTGCTTTCTTTTTCGGAATAGCTCTCTGCATGTCTTCACGTTTTACTACAGGTTGGTGATCAAAGTAGTAGTACCACAGATGTTTGTTCGATACATGTTTTCTCAAACCACGGCTGCTTTTGAATAAGTCGGCGTGTAAACAAAATTTTATAGGGCAGGTAAACAAACCTTCGTTATTTGGACGAATGATCAATGGTCTTTTCCCGTGTGCTGCGCCTTATAGAGACTTCCATTTTACACAAAGTCTTCTGGAGCTGTCCATGTCACAGCTCCAAATCTGGAGTGAGTGTTTGATCAGATTTGACCTTTTTATTCACGATTTCAGACATCATTTTACCAGGGGGTCGTTTAGAGACCATAATATAAATTAAACCATTCATGGTTTGTAATCTTTACCTCCTTTCAAAATCAAACCAATAGAAATACAACTCAAAGGCCATGAAAGCTTTGTAGAAATTCAGTTTGTATCCTTGAGGCTTTTAAATGTTCTATTTCTGTCGTCCTAAGTGATGTAATTTAATACCTCTTGTTAAATCTGACTCTTAAGAGCAATTTATTAGTTCTTGTGTCTATGGCAGCCAGATGAAATGCTAACATTACTTAAGAACACCTCTTACAATGAAAAAACTGCAGCTGTATATTTCAGACTAATACAAAATAGCACAGCTTAAACTTCAGAACTAATCATTTTGAGAGAGATTTTCCTTAAAATATGATGCTCAAATTGTTTTTTTTGGGACTTGCCCCTCACAAAATTTCAGTTTTACTTCCTCGAAGATCAGAATAGATATTTCTGAGTATATCCATGCTTTAAATCTTACAAGCTATATACTGTTGAAAAGATAACCTAAAGACTCTAGGCCGCTAGAGCAGTTACTAACCTCCAAGCAGCTCTTCGTGCTCCACGCATTCCACGCATGCGCTCTAAAGGGAATGGTTCTGCAAGAAGACCTGCGAAGGTTTTTCTTTGATGGCCGACACTCTGAAATTTCAGAGTACTTTTCACGATTCAATCGCGGGCATTCGCATTAATTTTATCGATTTTCTCGGGCTGTCTTTGGATGCGTGGGGTAAAGAAAACCGATTCTACTGCGACCGTGGCTTTTTTGCCCCGAACCAAATCCAAGATGGCGCCTGAAATTCACGTTTTGGCTCTTGGTCAATGTTTTGATTTTTTAATGGATTTTGAGACTTATAAAGGAAAGTTCAATGTTTCAAATGTTGTTTATTTAGTTTAGTGTAACTCTGACATACACCCACAGAAGTGGCTGCTCATACTTATTGACCTAAAAGCTTTGAAAGACTGCTTTGAAAGACTGTTTTGAAAGTTGTATTTTGTACACTGATTTTGCTTGGATGTTTTCTCATTTTTGTTCAAGATGAAGGCTCAAACACCAACCAAATTATTACAGGTATGTTCATTTATGTAATGATTACTTCTCTCCTGCTATCTGCTTGATTATTAGGAGAAATGGAGCATTTTATCAGAATAATTATAACTTGACGTGTGCGAAATGTCTGTCAGGCATTCAACCGACAAAGAAATTGATTCAAACACCAAGAGGTTGACTAGTTTGACTCTAATTGTATTGTTGTATATTTGGATACTCTTCTTGGATAAAATATTGGTGAAAATTTATGTTTGTTGAGCTTTTTCAAGCGGTTTTAATGATCAGTTTTTCCAATCAGACTTCGAAAACCTTTCATGAGAACTTTTTAATAGATTTGGAAGATAAACAAATACCAACTCTAAGTTCTGGAAAGTATTTTTTAGCTTGAAAAGATATAAAAAAAACAAATTAAATGATACTGTTTACGGTTTTGTAGCCATGATATTTTCAGGTGCTCAAAGGGTATTCCAGCAGCAAAAAAATTAGTATTTTTGGCAGGTGAAGATTCAGATTGTTCCATGTACAATTACCTGTTATCATCTGAAAAAATTCTTGGAAAGTTGTCAATACTTCAAAAGATATAGAGGTTTTTGCTACATTAGTTCTTACAAAAAGTTGTTTCCTATAAAATGATAAATAAATTTTGAAAACTGCGGGCCAATCGGATACCGGTATCTGGTCACGTGTCATAGTTTTTTCCCAGACCCCGAACGCGGTTTTGTAAAATTCCGCTGGATAAACTTTTCAGATCATCATTCTACCTTGGCAATGGTGATCGGTTATGAGATTAGGGAGTTACCAAAACTGTTTTTTGCTGCTTTTTGTTCACTTCAACAAACGGACGGGTACCATTTGAACTTTCAATGCGAGTATTATTTGGAGACGATAACGAATAAAAGACCTTTTCATAAATCACGTCACGAACAACACTTGCCTCGTTTTGAAATTATTTTCATGGTGATTAACTCCCAGCGGTTTTATTAAAACTTTTACTATTAAAACTATTCTATTCATAAAAAAATCATTTCATGTCTCAGGGGACATAATCACCATGGTAATTGTTTGGACACGAGGCAAGTTATGTTAGTGGAAAAACATTCAATGAATTAAAAAAATGAACAAGTTAAAATCTATATTATAATACGCTTAAATCGGAACTCTCCCATTCTCGCATGAGGCTTTTTCGCTAGCGATTTTTAAATACACGGCAATTTTTTTCGCGCCTTTTTGATTGTATATTCAATTCTATTCGCCAAGTGCACTTCCATTCAAGAGAGCACATTTCTCCTTGATGGAGAAACACAACTGACTGTGCAATAGCACTATCAGCATAATTTATAGTTTTTAAAAAAAAAGTTTATGTCGGTTATGAAATAATTTTGATTCACATGGGAATACGTCGAAGATAAAATTTGAGTTTTCAAAAAGACATCATATTTATGATTACCCTTGAGATTAACAAAGCTCCGATGACATTTCCCTTCTATTTGATACTCTGATAAAAACATTTCAATTTAATGGACTTGACAATATGAGAAAAGTTGATGACTTATTCCCAATTCAATTATGAAATTTTTTAATCAATGTTTGCTATTTTTTGTTCTATTGAGATAGCAAAATGAAAACGCTTTTACTTACGCATTGAGTTTAATTGTTAAATAATTGTTGACTCTGTTAAGAGGTATTGAAAAAAGGTACTCTTTATATTCCACCGTAAAGCACTGTGGTCTTTGGAGTGATCGGTGTTGCCAAGTACCTCTAATACTGAATAATACTCCACATTTATGCTCTGTACCTTCCACCACATGGCAAACGACCACCTGGAGGCCAAATGATGTCTTTCGTCGACTCAATTTTAAAATCAATTGACCCAACTGGTGTTCTGACGGCAAACGACGTATCCCGAGCTACTCAAAACAAAGATGGATGGAGGAAACTTGCAGTCGCCTGCTCCGCAGCCGAACGATGATGATGATGAATACTGAATTTGAATTTCTATTTGTTTTTTATCTTCATCCTTGCGTGAGGAAAATAATAGTCTTTCCTCTCCCAAAAACCCAAAAAAAAGCACGTTTAAAGTATGACCGATTTCTCGCGAGAAATTTTTAACTCAATTTTCACCAATATTTGCATGAGCATTATTTTTAGCGAGTCAAGAACATTATTGTTTGAAGGTTTTCAACAAAAGAAATTGTGACAAATTTATACAATTTAATAAGGAGAAGAAAAATCAAAATTCAACTAAAAATACTTTCACCATATTTTTTAATGTGCATTAATTTTAGTGTCCCCTTAAAAATTTTAAACATCAATTTTTACGAAAAAGGCCTAAATTTAAGAACATTTCTTCTCGCAAAATAAGTACATTTGTATACAAATCCCTACAAGTTTCTGAAAAATAGAAAAGCAAGCGAAGCGAGCGTATTAAAAGGAGTAAGAAGTCGTCTCGGACGACGCCGGGACGGCTAGTTTTATTAGATTGTTCATTTCGATATTTTGGTTTGAATTTCTAATGCTTTATGATCACAAGATTTCATAGGCACAAATTCTCACTTCGGTCTTTTTGTATCTTCCAAGGTTTTGATCACCCAGTTTATCATATTTGTGAGTCAAAAGACTTTTGGCTAGTTTCCAGGTTCCATTCGCTTCTAATTCATCCATTCTCTTTTGATATCCATAATCTCTCAAGTATTGATCTCGGGTGGAAAAGATAATGATGGTACCACGCCCCTTCGCCGCCATTACCATTTCGTCAAAGAGTTTCTTGTCACAATGCCCTTCAACCAAAACTGCACAGCATACAACAAGCCGGAATCTGTTCCGAAGATTTTTGGGAAATGTTTCCGGTTTTCCAAGCCAAAGCTCGATAGTCTGCTTGTAGGATTCCTTAGCTTTTGCTTTGGCCATCATTTCAACGGAAGCATCAACACCAAAGATGTTCTTGAATCCTCCAACCTTGAAAAGTTGATCTCCTACAAGCCCAGTTCCACAGCCCATGTCCAGAACTTCAATCACCTCTCTTGTCGCTTGATCTGGGATAAGCTCACGCGCGATCTCGTTAACTTTCTCATGATCATGATAACCAATTGTTAAGTACATCTCTTCGTAACTTTCAGCCTCCGCATTGTAATGTTCCACAATATCCTTGGCATAAGGTTGAACCTTCCCTGACCATTGAGACGTACGTTCTACAGCTGCTTTAACTCTCTCGTTCACTTTGGTAACGTCGATGATTTCAACTGTTTACGCCATCTTTCCTCTGCTCTTTATTGTTATAATCTAGAACGAAAAAAGGTTTTTTAAGTTGATTTCAGTTCCGCAAGTTGCATAGTTCTGCAGTGCTGCAATATTCCGTAAAGTTGCGTTTTTTCGCAACGCTTCAACCGGGATGCGCTACACTATTCTACGCAATTTGCCGAACTGATGTTCGGTGACATGGCATGGTGATTGGATATTCTGTGGATAAATGAAAGCTCGAAAAAAAAATTGGTAAGTTTTCCACGAGATGATTCTTTGTCTTTATAGAATACAACAACCCGTTATCACCGTTAAATCAACGATAATCATTAATTTCGCAAGAGTCTTAAATCAATGATTATCCGTGATTTTTAAGTGCCGTGTCCGCCGCCTTGCGCTCACTCCTCTTCATTTAGTTTGCGCTTTAATAATGGTATCCTAGTTGCGTAAACTTCCCCTGTATTCTGCTCATACTTCATTCAGTGCCAATCGACTGTGCTCTTATATCTAAATTGACAAACACACATTGCTAGTTATCTCGTTATGGATTCTAATAAGCAAGAAAAAGGTTTGTTTGTTTTATTTTTTTCAAATTTCATCACAGAAGGATCATCAATCAGGTTCAATCAGTGGGTAATCATCTGACATCTGATATCATCCACAATCGATATAATAATATGGATCAGCTTTAGCTAGTGCTAGTGCGCTAGTTAGTAGGATACTATGGATCGGTCATTATGATATGGAGATCATTGTTGTAGGTCGATTGATCATCGTTAGGTTGATGGATCAATAGGTCGACAAATTGGTTGGTTGACGTATTGGTTAGTTCCAGGACCCTGCCGACGCACCGGACTTAACGAACACTGGACACGCGAAAGTTCGGTGTAAAATGAGAATTTTTTTACCACCGGAAAATCTCTACACCGGACTTAAGGAAGTCGGATGTCCGGTGTCAGAGAAGGATATTTTTTTCCACCAGACAATCAAAACACCGGACATGACCAGTCCGGTGCGTCTGGTGTTTCTTAATTTTTTGTTTCGTAAATGTCCTGTATGCAACACCGGACTGACACTGGACTTATTGCGTCCGGTGTAGCGAAAGGATACTTTTTGCCACCGGACAAATACACCGGACAGTCCGGTGCGTCGGCAGGGTCTTTTAGTTCCAGACGATCTCAATCGAACGGAATCGACGATCGAACCAGTTGAACCAAATCAAACGCAATCGACCGCAATCGACCGATTGAAATTCGATTGTCGAACGCAATCGAATCTTAATCGAACGTCAAAATTATGGCAGTCTGGGTAATATTCGATTGGTTCGATTGTTGTTCGACTGGTTCGATCGTCAATTCCGTTCGATTGAGATCGTCTGGCTTTATTCTTGCAGCTTCCCAACATCCAAGCTCTCAAACATCACAAGCCCAATGAAATTACTTTCGATTTCCCGTAGAAATTATGCGATGAACAATCCGGGGGTCAATGAATCGACGATCAAACGCAATCGAACATCAATCGAACGCAATCGAATATCAATCGAATCTGAAAATTGCGGTAATATTCGATTGAGATTCGATTGCGTTCGACAATCGAATTTCAATCGGTCGATTGCGTTCGATTTGGTTCGACTGGTTCGATCGTCAATTCCATTTGATTGAGATCATCTGGTTAGTTGGCTGGCAGGCCAATGGATTGGTTGGTTAAGGGATTGGTAGTCAATGGATTGGGTATAGGTCGGCGGATTGGTTGGTTGACGAATTCTCAATGGATTGGTAGTATATGGGTTTGTCAGTTGATGGATTGGTAGGTCAGCAGATTGGTAGGCAAATGGATTGTTTGGATTGATAGGTCGGCGGGGGATTGATGGTTGCTCAATGAATTGGTGGGTGGGATGGATGAATGGATCGGTCAACGAGTTGGTAGGTCGATGGATTGGTAGGTCAAAGATTGGCTAGTGGATAGATCACTAGGTGGATAAATCGTGAGGTTGTTTGATCGTTAGTAGTGCGATAATCAAAGCGCTAGATAAATACCCACTGAAAATTGAAACTAGGAATTTATTGAAATATTTCACTGAAGCATCAAACTTTTTTATTTTTTATATAATATGAATTAAAGTTTTAATTTTTTGGAAATCATAGGACAATTAAAGTAAATTTAAAATGATTGAGTGAATTGGGTGGACGGGCGTTTTGGAATTATGCTTTGTCATATATACTTCTAAACAACTGAAACCATCCAGGGATAAGTACCGTGAAGTCAAAATACGGGCTAACATGCATAGCCCTCATATAAAATGACCTGGCTGTTCATTAAAAAACAAAGTTAAATCAAAACAAAAATGGTAAAGTAAAGCTGCGAGCGGAGCTGCGTAGTTGTATTTTAATCACCAGCCAGGTTTTCATTTGAGGGCTATGCATGTTAGCCTCCACTGATGCAAGTTACCCGATCTCACGGTATAGAAGCAACAAAGCCAATTTTGTATTCGTAAGAATTAAAGATAAAGAAATTATGAATTAATATTACATACATTATTAACACCCCTGTTTTTTAGTTGTCTAGTTTCCAATCTCGGAATATGATGAACCCTCGACTGACCGAAATTGCAATTATAAATTATTGTGGAATTGAACATGTAAGGCGAATGTTGCACTTTGTTATGCACTGGTTAGGTTTATGGGTCGGTAGGTTGATGGGTCGGTAGGTTGATGCTGGTTGATGGGTTGGTAGGTTGAAGGGTCGGTAGGTTGATTGATTGGTAGGTCAACAAATTAGATGGTTGATGGATTGGTAGATTGATGGGTTTGTAGGTTGACAGATTGGTTCGTCGATGAATTGGTAGGTTGATGAATTGGTGGTTGGTGGATAGGTTGGTTGATAGATTGGTTGATGGATTGTTGGGTCGATGGATCGTTAGGTTGATTGATCATTAGGTTGAATGACCGCTAGGTTTATGGAGTTTCTGTATTTGCTTGGACGAGTAAAGCCTACAAACTGTGACTTTCAACCAATCAAAAACTGCAGTTTGATTCTGCAAACACACCTAACCATGCTCTGTAACCAGAAATAAGATGAAAATAGCCTTATTTTGTTGTTTATTTTTCTGAGGCCATAAAAATGTGCCTTTAAATTCCTTGTTTTTCTTCCTGATCTCTCATTTACAACCTAGAAATTCTCCAAATAAAAGGAGTAAAAGAAAATATATTTCTTTCAATAATTTTTTTTTGAAGTTTCTTTTTGATTAAGTATTCAAGTAAAGTAAGACTTGTTTTAAATATATAAATCAAACAATGTGTGAAAGAAACTGGTTTTAAATTTTGAGTACAAATGTAGATGATTCAATTAAATTGAGGAGTAACTTATAGAAATTTGAAATTATTTTTTAGGTATTTATGATATATTTTAATTTGTCAGGAACAACTAACAAGAGAACCTTGAAAGAAAAACCAACCATCATCAGTTAAAGGTATACATCATTGTTTTTAATGTGATGTTCTTCTTCTTAAAATCTAACCATTAGCCGATATTCAATCCAATTCTTTCCCCTAAACTCCTTTAAGAATCTACATGTTACATTTTGTACATTAAAGAAGGGTATAATAAGTTATAAAAATCATTTTTAAAACATTTTGAGAGACCTTAATAGAATGAATCAGGCCCTTTTTGAAGAGAAGGACGAAAGGGTGAGTTTTTACATAATATTGAGAAGGGAGTTTTAAGATGGGCTTTGAAGGGTCCAATGACACCCATTATGTTTCAGTAAAATATTTTTCAACCTTTTTTCAGCTACAAGTAAATACAGTAATTGAATAATTTACTTGTACAAATTACTGACCGATTAACAATCTAACTAACTAACTGACATGACATGACATGACATCAATTACTAAAATCACGATGACTTTAACATTGGACAATTCCACGTTGGACAATTGACTGGGAGACTTTACAAAACATTCTGACTTAGAATGTAAGTTTTGAATTTCAAAGTAAGGAAAATTTAAAACGGTCGAAAGTTAATCGAGTACCCTTAATAAAAGATGAAGCTTTGAATGAAGCTCAAATTGTTCACAATTTGTTTGTAAAACTTTTGATAAAAATACCCTTGTGTAGAGTGGTTGGCAAACAATTTCTCCAACTCCAACCCTGACCCTGACCCTAACTGATAAAATGAAACTCCTGTCTACAGATCCACAATTGCAAAATAGGCTTGCATCCTGAGGTATGATATCGTTTGCTGACCGTGTACATCATGTGGCAAGTTGATTCATATAGAAATAATGTTTACAGAAGGTTATTAATTTTACTTTTTAGATAGTTGTACAGTAAATTTGGAAGGTGTTGATCAAGGTGCATCATCTTTAAAAAATTAGAAATTAAACAAGGTAAAATAATAAGGCTTGATCTTAGAATGCTAGCTATTTCTATACAGGAAAATAATTTTGAACCTTTTTTAATAATGTGAACATCTTTTAAGATTTGAAGTTAAAATTTTTCTCAATTCACGATTTCCCTGTTATTTTTTCTCAGATAGAGATATAAAGATATAAATACTTTTATTATTTTTTAGTTCTAACTGTCACCTCTTTTCCTTTCATCTAGTCTTGTCAACACTGTAAAGAACCGCTGAACATTAATGCCTGCCAGAAATGTGGTTCTTGTGGCAAAAAGCAAAACAAGGTTAGAAAGATTCTTTTGTGAATGTATTCTCTTAAGTTAGGACCAGTAATATATATAGCAATATTTTCATTTCTCTAATTTGATCTTTCAATATAAGGCTGCCTTACCACAAAATGTGTGTATCCATAATTCAATAAATTCCAAAGGGGTAAAAGGAGTCGAACCCTCGATATGATGGTAGTAATTTCAAACTTGTTAAATGTTTTTTATGGTATTCTTTTCCAGTGTTGTCAACATTGCAGAGAGCCCATGCCAGTAACGCATGTAAGAAGTGCAGTCTCTGTGAATGCAACAATCTAAATTGACAACCACAACATGGATGACATCCAAAAGGAAAAGTTGACCTGTGCCAACAAAAAATATTATCAGAAAAAGAGTAAGTTTAAAATATCTTTTGTTGTACCTTTTGCTGTTTAGAAAAATAGCCTAGAAACTTTGCAAATGAATGGTCCTTTTTTGTTCTTTTCATTATTTACCTCCTTAGTATAGCCAATAATACAGTAAACTTTTAAAGGTTTTATAGATAGATAGTAAATGAGTTTGATTCTTTGAAATTTTTTTTAAATAATTTCATAACTAAAAATGTTATTTTCATCAGCGTGTTTCTCTTCTTATCTCTAGTTAAATACCCTAAACAAGAGGTGTAACAGCCATTGCGTTTGTGCTTTATTTGAGTGGCGAGCAAAGGGTCCATGTCGATGGATATGCGACTCCTGGCTTTGCCACTCATTTTATGGAAAGCCTGGTGGTGGAGAATGATGTCGTTTTTGGTGATGTTATCAAGGAGACATTAAAGATGGCATATAAGGTATACTTTTCACTATCTAACAGCATCTGTTTTCCCTTAAAAGATTTTGTTTGTTTCAGCAGCTTAAACTTATTTTCACCGATGTTTTTTCAGATTATCGTAAATCTCAATCTGTGGTTTCAACACCTTCTGACGAGGCTGAAACATTATCGGACAATGTTGAAACACACATCTAGTGAGGTTGAAGCACCATCTGACGGGTTGAAACACCCTCCAAAACTGTTGGTTCCTGGTACTGAAAGTATTCTTCCTTTTTGTTGGAAAAAAATTCGACATTTCACCTATCTTCGACATAAGTGTGTTGCTTTTTCAACCGAGCTTAGTAATTTCTCGCATTTTTCGATCCTTTTGCTAATGGAAAACGTAATCGTGAACCGTGATGCTTTGGGTATTAAGTAATAATCATTGTTGAAGATTTGCCTTTGGAGACTGTTCTTCTTTGTAACTTGCTTTTATTTTTTAATCAGGAATGTCCGACGAAAATAAACGCAACTGAGATGACAACGGTGACTCTTTTGTTCGAAGGTACGAAATGAAATCCGGCACTGTTCAGATTCGTTGTTTTTACCATTACTTTTAGTTTTAAAATAAAGTTTTTTTCTTTTTTAAGAGCCTTCTGATACGTTAAAAACGATACCNTCTCTTCTTATCTCTAGTTAAATACCCTAAACAAGAGGTTGTAACAGCCATTGCGTTGTGCTTTATTTGAGTGGCGAGCAAAGGGTCCATGTCGATGGATATGCGACTCCTGGCTTTGCCACTCATTTTATGGAAAGCCTGGTGGTGGAGAATGATGTCGTTTTGGTGATGTTATCAAGGAGACATTAAAGATGGCATATAAAGGTATACTTTCACTATCTAACAGCATCTGTTTTCCCTTAAAAGATTTTGTTTGTTTCAGCCTAAACTTATTTTCACCGATGTTTTTTCAGATTATCGTAAATCTCAATCTGTGGTTACAACACCTTCTGACGAGGCTGAAACATTATCGGACAATGTTGAAACACCATCTAGTGAGGTTGAAGCACCATCTGACGTGGTTGAAACACCCTCCAAAACTGTTGGTCCTGGTTACTGAAAGTAAGTTCTTCCCTTTTTGTTGGAAAAAAATTCGACATTTAACCTATCTTCGACATAAGTGTGTTGCTTTTTCAACCGAGCTTAGTAATTTCTCGCATTTTTTCGATCCTTTTGCTAATAGGACAAACGTAATCGTGAACCGTGATGCTTTGGGTATTAAGTAATAATCATTGTTAGATTTGCCTTTGGAGAACTGTTCTTCTTTGTAAACTTGCTTTTATTTATTAATCAGGAATGTCCGACGAAAATAACGCAACTGAGATGACAACGGTGACTCTTTTGTTCGAAGGTACGAAATGAAATCCTGCACTGTTCAGATTCGTTGTTTTACCATTACTTTTAGTTTTAAAATAAAGTTTTCTTTTTTAAGAGCCTTCTGATACGTTAAAAACGATACCGTTACAAACTATTTGCTTAGCTTATGAAAATTTAAAGGCTATAAATCTGCTTGTTTATCAGACTCTGATGTACCCCAACGTTGTGTGCCAAATGAAACCGGTGAAACCACGCAAAATGTGATTGGTAAGTTAAAAGTGTTCTCTGGTTTTTGATAGCCGAAAAAATCTTCACCTCTATGTGTCAAGTCAATAAATTTCTATAAAAAATACAAAATTTTAGCAAATTCAATACTGCTCGTTTTTTTATAATGCTAATTAATTTCTACTAACCCGTTTTTCATTATGACGTTAAGCGTTTATTAAAATTTAGAGCAACCCATTTTCTTGCTCAATTTTTCATCTACAATGTATTGATTTGATTTTATTTCAGTGTCAGCAGAAAGTACTATTGAAGAAGCGCAGTGCCCCACTCAAACCGAGTTAAGTACCCAAGGTAAGGAATGTTAGAACGAATTGGTTGGAATTGGATAAACTTATCTATATTGTTCTGTTACGAAATTTGTTGTTGTATTCGTTCATCCAAAATATCTTAAAGCTTGATCTTGACGCCACACCATTTCTATCTTTCTCGTCTATAAAACTCCCAAAGGATTTGTTCGTAACAGCCCTTTTTTTAATTTAAACTTAAATTGACGTCCGTTTTGATCGAACTTAAAATAATATTACTCTGACAATTGTAACAAATTTATGTTTGAATTTACTACAGATTCTAGCCTAATTAGGAGGGAATACCAATTATCAAGCGAGTATCTAATTTGCAATATTACAACTTGCAACTGCTAGACGGATTGATGTGTTTTTACCTGTTTTAACAAAGAAACTTGTTTTTAGGTTCAAGCCGTGTCGAAGCTTCAAATATTGTTGAAGGTGTCATAGGTGAGAACATTCTTCTTGTCGTATTATATCAGGGAACGAAAAAAACAGTACAATAAATAGATGATTTCGGCTATGATGCGTTTTGTTTTGAAAAACTCATAGTTCCATGATTTATGGCACCAGGTAGAAATTTAGGGTGTTTAGCAGTAACTGTGAAATAATTTCTTTTCAAAAGAGTTTTGTAGTTGAAAGTTTTTTTTTAATTATCAGATTACAAAACAAAAAATACCGGGTAGCCCACAAAAAAGTGTTTGATGGCCTCGTGGAGCTAAAAATGGTCTTTTAATTCATATTTTTATTCTATTGATAGAGGAAAGCCTAAGTTAAAATTTGAGCTATAAATTTTTGAAATTGGTTCAGTATTTCATGAAGTTAAAAGCTTTCAAAGTAAAAATTTACTTTTCAAAAAAAACTTCTCTGAAAGCATTAAAGTATGCCTAATTTGATAACGCTTTTTAAAGTATTTTTTACTTTAAAAGTTTATAACTTCGTAAATTCTGAACCAAATTGGAAAGTTACAGCTCAAAATTTAAGTTGGGCTTTCCTCTATCTAATAGAATAATTATATTAAATAAAAATTAATTAGAAAACCATTCGGGTGGCTCCACGTTGCCACCAAACACTTAAACTTTTTTTGGGTCACCCGGTACACAAAAATGAAAAATTGTGTTGAAACTTTTTGATTCACTGAGAAAGTTTCACATTGTAAAAGCTTTTACCCTATGTGTTATGTTCCTAAAGTGAATTAAAAGGAAACAAACGAAATCATCTATACAAATTGAACTTTTAGGAAAAAATACGTTATCGATTTCAGGGAGTGGCTTTCATCTAATTTACTTTTGCAATTTCGATTTTAGAACTCTCCAAAGGTGCTATTAAAAAGGGGATGATCGTCCCAGTATACGCGGACCCCTCTCACCAAGACTCGTTTTGGTTATTCTTGTTAACTGACGTATACCCTCGGAAAATTGAAGGTATTTTCTTGGAGAAGATTAAAAACCGTGAATATAAACTTGGCAGGAAACAATCGTTGACGTGGAACTGCATAATTCGGAAAAAACGAAGTAAGGCAGAATTTTACGTGGTTAAATTATTATACGACAATGACCTCTATCACCTACCCTCAGCTGCAGTACAATTTTTAACGGCATTTACAGAATAGGAAGTTTTGTAAATAGATTTAATCCTGCAAAAGTACTAAAAATTTATAAAATGAGGGTCTCTATAGACTGGCTTCCTTTGTATCGTCTCTTTATATTATGGGCCTATACTAAGTGTTTTTGAGGGCAATAACGTAAAATATTGAGCGACGTCAAATCGTATCGTCCTGAGCTTACGAGGACAATAGGTTTTAACATCGCTCAATATTTCACATTATTTAGGTAGGTGATTCATTAATTAAGCTATGATAGTTTCACTAAAGTCAAGAAAAATTCTTTCTTTCGTGTTTGTTGTACTCGTTAAATTAGTCTATATTTCTTTTTTCAAATTATACTATTATTTCTTCATGTTAAGCGATTGTTTTTTGCCAAGTTTGTATTTACAGTTTATACACGCTTCTATCAAGGTCATAAATAGGAATATTATATTGTATTCTTTACATTGCATATATGCTGACGCAAGCAGAATTTAAATCAGAATAATCTATTCAAATTTCGAAAAGGTGATTTTGATCCTGACAGCGATAGTAAATGAGTTTGATTCTGATTGGTCCATTAGATTATTTAGACTGCTATTTTTCATATTAATTTTATATACTATTTTTAATAATGAAGAGAATCTTCTTTCTTGGTAGTGCTCGATATTTTAAATAGAGCAGTATACTTTTTTCGTATTTAAATATATATTTTTTTCTAAAAAAGCGTATATTGCTCGTTCGCGCACCTAGAAGGAAAGCTGAGCAAACTAGTTTCTTTTGTTTCAATAATTTAAATTTGGCGCGAATATAGTTTGGCGGATGCTAAAAATTTAAACCTCTAGGTGGCGTAGAAATGGCAATTTAAAAAACAATTAAACTTTGGCAGACGACGGAAAATTTTGGTGGGAACTTGATTTAGAGGATTTTGGACAAAACCCTAAGGTATACGATGATAGTATTTAAATTAGTAGTTTTGATTAAACCTGACATTTGTAAAGCATTATATTCTATAACCATAGGACATTTCAATTATTCTTCATGATATGACATAAACATAAACATAGCATTAAAAGTAATATTTCGTTCTATTCTTGACCTCAAATTTATATTCATTACACACTTTATTCTGTATCGGATAATGGTGTCATATGTATTCGTTATGTCACTTAGGGTAGGAATTCTAGACATTTACCTTGTCATTCGATTATGATTTGAAATATTTTCTTTGGGACACACATCTATCTATTTATAAAGTAAAGATAAGGCAAATAGTTCCCCATCCCCCCCTACAAAGACTACAATATACAAAAATCTAAAATAATGAAGAAAAAAATAGTATTTTTAGGAAAAAAGTATTACAGCAATTGGTAAATAGAGGTCTAGAGGTGTGGACTGGGGTCAGGAAAAAATCTTAAAATTTAGCCCTTCTAATATTACACTTTTTTTTGTAAGAACAACGAGGCTCAAAGTGGACAAAATAAGAACTGGCTTGAGACTGAGATGACTAAATTTTTGTTGGACAATAGGGTAGATGAAAAAGATGACACAACAGGACTAGAAAAAGTTTTAACCACAAAAAGTTTTATTAAATTAAATTAATATTTGTGGGAAATTTCCTAGTGTATCAATTAAATCGTTTTTATGTTATAGTTTAAGATTTGTGGAGACAATTTTAACAAATCGATCTGCCAAACAACATAATATACTCTCTGAGAATGCAATTTATTTCTAACATCCAGACAATTTCATTCGAACTTTGGTTGAGTTCATTACCGTGAAATTATCTAATGTCAGCGCCCCCGATCATGTTAAAAAATAAATCAGCTACCTTTTTGTCTTAAAATCATACCCCGTAAGCAGTTGGGCCGTCGCTAACTTTTTTTACCTAATAGGGTGTTCAATGATGGTTGAAAAATGAACAACATTCAATTGAAACGCAATGGTCAATCAAAACAATGTAATCAAAGAGGTCAGCAGTTAATGCCAAATATTTTGATCAAAAAGTGGATGAAGTCGAGTAGTGTTTTTTTATAATTTAATTTGTTACATGTTTCTTTTTTATAATTAGGTGCCTACCCCTTTGTCACCAAAACCTGAGCCTGTGTATGCTTATAAGCGTTATACTTATGAAAGAAAAATGTATTTATGATGCAATCAGTACAAAGTGCTCGTGATTTGCAATTTTTCATCAAATTTTAGAAAGAAGAGAGCTTGGAGAATTTTGACTAGTACCTAACAACCTTGAATTAATTTCACACACAGCACAAGTAGACATGATGCATGATTACAATGAATATACTATGGATATTTTTAAACGCTTTCTGAATATATAGTAATAACATAAACAATGTGGGGATGTTTATATACTCTGAATAGTTTACTACGAGGTTTACTAGTCTTAAGAGGTAACAAAAAAAAAGTAATGTCTTAACCTAAAGTTGTCTTATCTATAAATGATTTGACAGTATGTGTTGTTGGTCTATGGTCGTTGGCAACTTTCCTATTAGGATAATTTCAGAATAAGTCAAGCATAAACAAAATAAGATTTTAATGACTAGACTAAATAATGTTAAAGTTTTTACTGTTCCTCAAGGGATTTTATTTTGTCTCAATTTGCCCTAAGTTCCAAAAGATTCTAATAATTAGTTATTTTGATGGTAAACTCTCTTTAGTGCAAATCCCAAAGATATAAAAAACTTGATTGTTAGAGATAATGACAAATTCAATTTATATGAGCAAAAATGAAATATATTCTTTCTCAGAGTTGAAGGGGAAATATACTTAAAAACATTCTTATTTTTTGCGAGCATAAACTTTGCTCCGTTTTGTGGAAATTAAAGGGATTCCTGCATAAAAATGAAACTTAATCCATTAAAAGCTATAATGAAAAACATTTGAAAAAAGTTATCAACGGCGAATCTATCCTAAGATATTGACATCCAAAGTTCCAAATTCAAGACATCTGCACTCTGTGGAAGCCATATTGAAATGATAATTTCAAAGTTTGATTTCAAATTTTCTGGTATCCTTAAAATCAATATATAAATGGCTTTTTAAGGTATACAAATCCTCTAAATGTCATGCGCCTAGTGGTCAATCATACTAAAATTATTTAGTTAAACTACAGGTATCCTTCTAGCCTGCTCTCAATTATTTTAGTTTGATGACTAACTGTAATGAACAGAAGTTTTCCCAATTCAAATTTTTTCATTTTTATATGGCTTCCACAGAGTGCAGATGTCTGAAATTTGGAACTTTGGATCTATCTATCTATTTAATTAAGTAGCATTAGGCGTGAGCCCATATTCGCCACATATAAAATTTAAAATTTAAAATAAATATTATTGTTATAGTGTACAAGTTTTATTAAAATTAAGGGAAAAAATATAAATACTAGAGCAAGAGTTAAACAAAGGAACTAAGGCTATAGTACTTAAAATAAGAAAAATGATATGAAAAATGAATTAATGTACTAAGTAAAAATTTTTATTGATATACAAAATAAAATAAAATAAAACTCCTTCCTATTATTGAGTAAACCTCAGAAATAATGCAAGAGATTAGTAGATGCTAAGCAGGAATGAATGAATTAATGGCACAAAGATTGTTCTAGGAGAAGGTGCTAAGACTTGACACAAAGATTGTTCTAGGGTAAGGCGCTAAGACTTGAAAGTGGAAGTATAATATTTATGTTAATATGTTAATATCTTGGGATAGAATCACTGATTAACAATTTTCCAAATGCTTTTCATGATAGCTATGCCCTGACAAAGTTTCATTTTTTGTGCCGGAATCCTTTTAATGCACACAAAAAATATTTGGAGGAGTTTTTACTCAAGTATTCATTAGTCTTTGTTTTTCCAATGTACCAATGTTTCAATTTTTCTAGAATTTTTCCGTCCCATCCTTCCATAGTAAGTCAGGGGGCATTGACAGGTGAATAGTACCAAATCTCCACAATTCAATTTTCATGAAAGTAAAGTCTAAGAAAATATCAGTTCGGCTATCAACAGTATATATATGTTTTTCTACTTTCTACGAGTAGCAAACATTTCAAAATTAATCCATTTCTGTATTTGATAGATAATCCTGTAATCTCATCACCACTTCAATATTTCCAGACTACCTCGAGTGACTTAGGGCAAGTCTCAAAAACCTAACAGTTTACCCTAAGTTTTCGCTACCAATAGCAGCCAGATTCAGAGATCCACTTAGGGCTTTAAAGTACCTCTATACCTTAAGGTTTCAGGGCCCGGTTGTTACGTAATTAAATATTAACCTAAAAATTAATTATTAAAGAAATTGTAATCATGACGTCATAATTTGATCGAATTTGGTGACGTCATGAATCGTATAATCGCTATAATATAAAAAATACATGTCAAATCTTTCCCAAATTTGAACCAAAGATGAATCTAACTGAAATGTAACTTTGTGTAAAAAAATTTTTGGAAAAATCTGATGACGTCAGGAAAAAATAGCATTTTTCGATTTTTTGCATTTTTTGCTGACGTCATCAAAATCTTCAAAAAAATTTTCATTGAAAAGTTCGGCACCATTAAGATGCGTCTTTGGTCCAAATTTGACAAAGATTTGACATGTACTTATAGAGTTAGAGCTAATTTACGATTTATGACGTCATAATTTGATGACGTCACAATTCACACTTTCTTTAATAATTAATTTTTAGGTTAATATTTAATTACGTAACACCGGGTCTTGAAACTTTAAGGTATAGGTCATCTAAAAATCCATAAGTGAATCCCTGAGAATGGGTGCTATTGGTTGCGGATTCGGGATTTGTGATTTTTTTAAATCTAGACACGCCCTAACTCACCCGAGACCACGTGTTGTGACTTCCAGCCTCCTATTAGCTTTTGTTGATGATTGTGACTGTCATATTGTATATCATTTCTCCGTCACATTAATTTTGTCAATATTGTTTCCATTTACAAATATAAAGTAGGAAATCCAACAAGATTGTGCATAATTTTCTTTTGGACTGGGACACTGCGCATTGGAGTTTTAATCATTGTACAACCTCGTTCTCCTTCTCCTATGTATCACTGTTCACGCCACAATCATATACACCTATAAAGTTTATAAAGAAAAAAAAACTTTAGCTGAAAGCTTTATATATAATGTTTTCATTCAAGTTTTCTCATTGACAGATTAATTATTTTGGTTCTTCGACTTGACTTTGTTAATAATTTAAAAAAATATACATGAGGTTGATGTAAATATTAACACTTTCTCAAAGCACAAACAAAACAGACTTAAACATTAAAGAAGGGCTGTCATATGATGATCAACAAGTTATGACTTACTAACTTATACTAGTCTAGTATAAGGCTAAAAAGACGTGCATACAATTTCTCTTTTTATCTGGCCAATACGGTATCTTGCTCTAATATTCTCAGAGAAGCAAAAAAGTGTTATCTTATGATCACTCACCGGTTAAAATAATCAGTTTGTTCCATTTCCTCATCTCTCAGTTCAGTCTCTGTTGTCTGTTAGGTCACTGTCCCCCCCCCTATACTCTTCTTTTTGGCGCGTTATGTTTGCGCAGAGTCAGCAATATAGGGCTATTAGGGTGCGCCAGCCCGGCAGGGCGTCGAAATTTAGCTGGGGCGTTCAGAGACTAACGCTGGATTCATTGTGTAATCCGGATTTCCCCGATTTCAAATTTACATTTAAAGAAACAAGAAAAAATTCAAGGATATTATTAAGCTCATATCAAACACTCGAAATCTGCAATTTAGAGTAATTTCATCCGAATTTGGTCATTTGAAAGGGATTAGAAGGGACAATATTTCCCCGATTTTCCCCGATTTTTCCCGATTTCAAAAACTTAAAACCCAATTATTTCACTATCCACTGATTAAAAAGGTAACATGTTATACATTTTTGAAATCCTTGTTTCATGAGCTATCAGAATATACCAAAATTCAAAAATCGATTTTTTCAAAAAAATTCTGAAAGCCCTCGGGGTTTACAATTGTCTCAGAGGACTTTCTTTTCTCATCTGGGGATGTTTTTGAAAAAAAAAACGGTACCTTAAGATTAAAAGCTTCCATTTGATGTCCAACGTGACTTTATCTTTTCTAACAGTCAAATTCGAAAAAAAAATCATTATAACCGTGGGTTATCGCATCGATACTTAGGCCATACTATTTTTAAACCACATACATACAATTGCAAGATCATGAAGACACTAACTAACCTTAATATAGTCTGAATCGCATACTTCTAGTAATAATAACCTTTGGTGGCATATGAACTACGATTATATAGAAGATGACTAGCATGACCTTGCCGGCTGACGGGGATGTGCCACTGGAGTTTGAAAAATGGACCCGTAGTATGTCAGATTTGGACCCTGACCTGACAGACGAAATTTGTACCCCGTGGAAAGACACAAAAACAAAAACAACTTAGTCAGATACATTTTGTGACTTTGCAACCCTGTCCGATATTTTAAATAAAGCCTGAAAGCGATCCTTACCAGCGACACGTCCCTGTACCCGATTTTAAGTTATCCCGATTCTTGGGGAGATTAGTTCCCTCTGCTGCTGAATGAAAATACGCACGTATATTTTTTTATCAATATCTATCATTGAGAATCTTTCAAAAGACGAATTTCGAATGTTAGTTAGCCAATTATTTAACTGTGATCAATTTTAAAAAGGTAGCTCATAGCTATTACAAAATCACTTTTAAGTAAAGTTTAATAACCCGGGAACACTTTGGCTTAGATTAAACAAAAATAAAATTTCACCCTGCAACAGTGAAGAACTACACTTCTTCAGACAGAATTAATTCACAGTTCTTTAATTCTTGCTTCTGTGTTTAAATATTTTGTCTTTTTTATTAAAAAATAATTGGGGTCTTTCATTAACAGCTGAGCATGTGACAGGGATTTTCCAGCACTGCCTAAGGAGTACAGTGAAGATAAGCAGGTTTAAGCGCTGGGAACGAATTTGACCAAAAGTTACATAATTGAGAGAAGAACAATTCCCTGAAAATTGAAACAAAATCATATGTAAAACACTTCTTACTAATGTCTTTCTTATTTTGATAACAAATTTGAGTTACAAGATATCAAATAAAATTTGAATTGCAGATCGAAATCCCTCAAAACAACATATTTACAAAGGTTTTGCTTTTTTGGACAAATAATTAAAAAAATGATAGTTAAGGCGAGACCAATTCAACTAGTTGTTTTAGAGGTGGCAGTTTTTAAATGTGGGTCGGTCGGCAAAAAAATATTAGTAGAGTTAGTATCAATAGAGTTTTTTTAAGAGTTTCTTTCTTTTCTAAATTTGTTCTTTGAGGCCAATGTATTTAAATAAAGCTATAATTTAATGTAAAATTTAAAATGCTATTTTCTTATTTCTTTTAAACAAATGTAGAAACCATGAAATCAAAATCTTTAGTGATTTTCACTTTCCATTTTATTTTCATTTCACTTTTCCAAAAATATGGGTCGGTCGGGCGTCGAAAAACAACTAATTAAATCGGCCTCGCCTAATAAGGATTTTTAATAAAATGTTATTTCTATCCCCGAGAAAAGTTTGATTGTATTTTTCATTTTATTTACATTTTTTAAACTTATTAGCATGTCTGTGAAGTATGCTTCTAGTTATTTGACTAATTTATACCAGGTTACATACAATACACGGGTTCCGAATCAGAGAAATCTATGTTTGTATAGAAAAAGTCTCTGAAAATTTCAAAAAAATCCGAAGGGTCTGATAAAGTAAGATCTATCGTTCACAACAATGAACAAATTAAAGCATGATGGAAAAAGTAATTTTTCAAATAGCCGTTTTTGGGTTTCTTGAAATTCTCATTGACTTTTTACATGAAAACATCGATTTCTCTAATTTAAAACCCGCGCATTTCTGAGCAAAAATCACCCTGAGAGAATTACATCAATTTTGATCGAAGAGGGTAACTTTCACACGCATGATTGAAATACACTAGCAAAATCCAATATAATATATAAAATCCACGAAATAAAATAAAAGTTTCTGTTTTTTTTAGTCTAAGTAAGAATTCTTTTTTAAATTAAGTTTTCATATCGTCGGCCCTTCACTTTCCTCGTCATCGCTATTTTCTTCATTTTCAGGATCAGAAAGTTCACAATCAATATCTCTTTCACCATTAAAATCGTCAAAGTCATCAGAATCAGGATTGTCTGTATCGCTAACAACGGTTTGTTCGATTACTGGCGTATCAAAGTCCAACAGGCTGTCAAAATTGTGAACACCGTTGGGTTCGATGATTGGCAAAAATGTTCGGATGGCGCTTTCAAACTCCCTCCGGTAGTATTCGACACCTTGCTCCTTTAGGGACTTCAATCCTTGTCTTGATTTGATCTGTAAATAAAAATCAATTGAGTTTTAAAGCTTTAATGTATCAAAATATAAAATTCATGCCGCCGGAATGCAAGACCTTCATATCAGAACATAAGTAACTCAAAGTCTTCTAACTGATGAGCAGTGAGGCAGTGTAAGTACTGCTCTCTATTTTTGAACCCTTTTCCCATAGAACGTTGCTAACTAGAATCAAAATTGTAAAAATTTTCGGAAAGAATCTGTCTTACCCAATCTCTTTCAAAATTCTACCTACACCTTTTTTGCCTTCCCAATTAAAAAAGTTTCTATTTTCTCCGTGCACCTTCCTCGTTGTGCTTTCTTTCAACACAAACTATGAAGACTTACTGTCAAAAGATCTTGGCCTGATTCTGACTCAACGTCCTCTTTTAAGTTTGCTGCTACATTTGGGACTAAAAAATAAAAAATAAAGAATAACGTTAGTCGTTTCACTCCTAAATATTCAAACGTAAAAACATGGATGATAAATCATTGAAGGGAGGATGGATAGTGTAGTTCTAGAAGTATATTATTGTTATCATTATTTTTACAATTGTAAATTCTATCTTTTGTCTTTCCATATTTCTGTTGATGTTGTTTCAGAAACAAGCACTGATTTCGAGTTTACAATCCACAACTTCTCGGAAACAGGCTTTCACGTGCTACATAATCGAATTAAAGCTTCAAATCTGTAAAACCGAATATGTTCAAAGCTCTAAATACATCTTTAATTATTTCTTACTTGTTTCCTTTGATTCTTCCATCAATTTTTGGATCTTTCCTTGCATGAAATTAATAGCATTTCTCATTTCGCTAAATAAAATTTGCTTTTCTTCAATGTAACGTTGCCTTTTAAGATATTTTTCCACAATTATCCTGCGTTTAACAGCTGAAAAAAAAGAAAAAAGAGACTCCTTTAAATAATCTGAACTTCAACAAAGCCAACTTTTCCATAATGAGATCTAGAGAAAACAACACGTCATAGGCTGTCTTGAAAAAGAATAAATATCTCCTAATTACCTTCAGAATAGGAGCTATCGTCTAACCAAGGTAAAATTCCTTTGCCGAGATGATTATGCATTTCCTTATTATTTGTTTCTCCGGTCAACATTAGATAATCAACAAACATATCAATTTCTGCTTTCTTTAGAGCGGCCAGTTTTGATCGGACTGTTTTCCTTTTTTTACTTGTATCTGAAATAGAATCAATACCAACGAATAAAAATCCTAGAATGTAATACAAAAATGTTCTAACATTCATAGGATGCATGTGTAAATAAGATTTTGCAAAAATAATAACAATCTTTAAATTGCATGTAATTTGTTTACTAAATGAAAAAAAATAAACAACAGAGGCAAAATACCTTTTTCTCCAACTTGAGCATTCAACAAGGTCTTTTCAATTTTGGACTTTTCAATTGCCTTTTTGATTAAAGGCAATAAAATCCCTTGGGAAAGGCTTGTGTGTGCATTCTAAACAAGAATTGTTTTAAGAAACTAAGAAGATCTTTTCATTTAGCTGACTTAGAAGAGCGCTAGGGATGTTACATATTGGAAATGTCTATTTTTGGACTTTTTGAAATTCAGTAAAAATAAGTTTGTTAGGAAAAGCTGGCGAATGTTTAATTCACAATAATTTCAATTTTTCATAGGAATCTCTTTTTAAAAATGTTTAGCCCGAATTGATGTTAACTTCTTCAGAAAAAGAGCTCAAATCTTAGTTTTCTTCAAATCAAGCTAATTAGCAATTTGACCCCCTATTTGACTAACAGCCCTAATTCAACCCTCCCTTAAGCATCAATTAATAAAACAAAAATAAAGAAGTCGTACCAGTAAATCTTCGACTTTAATCTCTTTGGTAAGTCGATCAAGTTCTTGTAATTGATCCTGCTTATCAAACTCTAACAACCGATAGACTTTACCATAATCCATTGTCTTGGGGAATGATAATCTGCTAACAACAATGTGATAGTCAGGTGGAAGGTGAAGCTTTTCCACCAGAAGAAGAAGCTTTTCAGCGTCGGAAGGTTGACGAACCACTCTACTTCTCAAACCTAGAAAAAGTTACAACAAAAGAACAAAAGGTAGAAGTAAAGCAGAGTGAAGCCAAGTGCAGTGAAAGCCTGTAAAAGCCAGTAGAAACTGCAAAAGATGTACTAACGGGCATGGTGTTTTGGACTAACTGCTTGGACAGTACATTTGTAGCAATTTTTATAATTTATACTGATATATAATACATATTGAGCAAAGGTCTTCAATTGAGGACAACGCGCCAAATCCTAACATCAACACTGTTACCTAATGCTTCTTTTTGAATTTCATCCTTCCATTGCATTATGATTTTAGTTGGATGTTTGTCTGACAAGTCACCAATCATTTTTAAATTTTCTTCATTCTAAAACCAAAGAAATTATAGATTAGGAAAAGACTGAGTCCTTCTGGCAATTGACGTACAAATAAATACGCTCAATCATCTCTCACACGAAGTATCATGTCATGCAAAAACCTTTCAACGTAGCAAATTACCGTATCTTGTTACCTTGTAATATCTCTTGACCAAATCTGGTACAAGTTTTTTGATTTTGGATTTGTTCCAGTGAAGAACTGTTAGTGTTTCTTCTCTTCCTGAAAAATTAAATCAGAAATAAATAAAGGAAAAGAACAACTGTATTAGTGACATAAGGGAGAAACGTACTTGAATTAAATATATTTGACTTAATGAACAATATTTACTTTCAGGTAATTGATACTTTGTACTATTTCCAAACCGAGAAAGATAACTGAACAATTGCTCTGTTTCCTCTCCTGTTGAACGTCCGGTACCTTCCAACCATTCACCACTCCAAACAACCTAAGAATTAAGGCATAAATATAAAAAAACAGTATTTCAAATTTTGCAACATAATACTTGTCTTATCGTTTTGCTCAGTTTCGCTCCAATCTACAGCCACCTAGACTGGGGATGGTTACAGAAAAGTACTTCACTGTAGTACTTTAAGTTGATTCAAGGTCCAATGAGGGGGGCGTGAGAAGTCAAAGTACATCCACAAATAAATTGATGAATTAATTACCTGGCATTCTATAGAATGGCCCTTAGCGTGCATTATTGATAACGCTGGCTTGATTGACTCCTTAATTGAAGCATCATCACGAACCATGAACGGCCAAAGCTTGCACATAACATCTGCAAAACAAAATCTAGTGCCATTTGGAATCATAGATTCCTTGATCAAAAAATAGGGATAGCCAAATACTTCGCCTCTGAACATATTAATGGCTTTTTTTGCCATTACATGACGACAAGTTGCCACCTCTAACCCTGTCTCATCGAGCTTTGCCATCTTTCTTGTTACATTTTGTGCTGCCGTCCATGTCCCACCACAAATCGCGTCATTATTATCCTAAAAAGCAATGCAACACAAATTTGCATTACGTTTTTTTAAGGAAACACGTTTTGCTGAGCAGGCTTGATCTTTTAAGCATTCATCTTTTTTCCTGAAACGTTTCTTAGATGTTTCTTAATCTAAAAGCATTTTGTTCATTTCTGAAATTAATTTTGGAACCCAGTGACTTTCAGTTAATCTATTTTTAGGTTCCAAAGCTTGTTACTCAGGCGAAGTTTATTAATTGCTTTAATAGTTTAAAAAGCAAAAAAAATATATGAAAATGGAGAGATTTTGAATTTTAGCCTGACTACGTTTCCTCAATGTTTCTTAATTTTTTGGTATTTTGAGCTTCTTATTATTTATGATAATGGTAATGATTAGATAAAAAATTAATAAATAGACCAACATTCTTAAAATTATAATACCTTTTTTGATTGATTTTTGTACAAACGATCAATAAATTTAGAAACTGATTCATTAGGAATAATGAATCTTCCGTCATAGAATGATTGTCGCTGCCTTCTAAAAAAATATAAATGAAATTGAGTTGCATCTTTTTCAGGGGGTCAAGCAGTTAGTACTTAATAATGTCTATCGTGGATGTCCATTTTTCAAATGGAAAATGCAGTTAATACTAAGTGTTCTGAGTGAAAGGGTGTGGAAGAACTTTTCGAAATTCTTAAGAACATTTAGTATTTATAGTTTTCAAGATCATATGTTTAACCTCCATCCTTATTAACCTAAGATTATTATTGCTAACAATTTTCCATCGAAATGGTAAGCTAAAACCTTCTTTATTCACTTACATTCCCCTTTTGTAACGATAAAGCTTTACGTTTCCATCCACATGTGAACTATGGGGGCGAAGATGACATGCTGGACATTCCATCCAATCTTTGGATTGAATAAGGTCTTTTTGATCCAACCACAAACACCATTCTCGGAACGCCATCGCAAAATTAGTCGGATTGATGGTAGCTTTCTAAAAAACGATTGCAAAATGTTAGCTAGATCTGCTTCTGTATAGTTTGGAACTAGTAGTTTGGAATTAAAACAATTTACAACGATATTCCAAATAACTAACAATTGCGCCTTGGTATTATAGTCAGATAATCAATAAAAACAAGAAAAACCTTTGATAAGGCTAACAATTATTCGAGCAGCCCCATTTACATTTATAAGATTAAAAAATTATGATATATTGGGCAATAGAATAATAAAAACAATGGGACCAAAAGTGTTTTGTGAGTAAAACCAATAAAAACGTACCCTACAAAAATCATCAGAAATTGAGTTGAGGGACTTTAGAAATGCTCGTTCAGAGGAACCAGGCATGAATTTGCGGAATTTGTCCCACAATTGGAAGACTTCCTCTTTGAAGAGGTAGTTTAAACTTTTCGGATTTCCAGGCCAGAAACCTGAGGAAAGCAGTACACTTGTTGTGAAAGGATCAGTCAAAGATGTACATTCGTTGCAACGTAGGTGGTATTTGTTGACATCAAAACGGCCTGTAAATAAAGTTAATAAAGTAACAACAAAAGTGAGACTACAAGTTAAAAAACTTCTATAGGTAATCAAATGAATATAAGTGAATAAATTTGGTAACAATTACAATTTTAAGAGGAGATTCCTATAATTGTTGACTTTGAAATTTCTAAATCAAATTGCTTACCTTTCAATGTAACGACAATGCAATACTCATCTGTAGCGATCTTGGTGACCTCCTTACTGCCACAAACTGAACAAACACATTTAAGTGGTGGATAGCGAACTAAAAGTTAATGAAAAAAATAGCAATTCACAGATGTTCCCTCCCTTTTTGTGATTTTGAGAAGTCTCTATGCACTATGATTAAAGTGTGTATATGAAGCTGTTATATATTGCATGATACATTTTCTAATTATAACTGACTATTTGAAAAATACCTGTTGGTATAATTTCTTTCTTCTCATCCAAACACTCCAGAACATCTAGGTACCTGCCAGAGGACAATCTATCATGAAATGGATTTGCCAAGTGGAAGACATCGTCACATACATGACAAAATGATTTGTGACAATCCATGCAATAAAGATCACCAAGTCGATCACAACACACATTACAATGTTCATCCAAAACTTCCCTAGCCTGCATTGTCCTCCAAATATTCTTCCTCAGCAAATCCCAATCTTCTTGGCAGGATCTTGATCTTTCGAACCATGACTTCTTCTTCTTTTTTGTTTTGACAAAGTTAAGAAGGGTTTCTAACCAACTATTCACTGAAATAAATTAAAATAGTTGATCGTTATTACTCTGTTACATTATAACACCAAAAATGTTTTTTTTGCCAGTTTTTTTTTTTATCTTACATAGAGTCTTATAACAGTGAAAATTTTAAACAATGTTTTTTCCTTAATTGTCTTCAAGAAGGGATGATATGATACCTACTTTTTGTATCACTTTGTGGATTTATGTCATTTAATTCTTCATTATCGATGGTGTCCACATTTTCTGCAATTTGCCAGTTTGAATTTTTTGCATCAATATCCAAAACTTGCTCATCTGCAGTGATTACTGATGAAAATAACAAGAAAGAGTTGAAATTTCAATACATACAAGACACACAACTCTATTTAGATTTAGGTACCTCAATATTACCCGGTGCATAAAATAATGTAACTGCACATTTACCAGTATTTGATATCTTCTTTTCATTCCATTGTTATGTTTTGGTCTCTTCAGCTTGTAGATCCGTTGACCTAGATTATCCAAAAAAAAAGAGAAAGAATGCATGCATTTAAAATTGACAAGACAACAAAACCTTAGCTAAAGATTAAACCTTTCAAAAGTTTTTGTGCAATAAAATTCAGGTTGAAAAGTTTGAAACAGGGAGAAATCTCTTTGGTCTGTATTGATGACAAAATTTAGAGTTTCAGTTGTCCCGCACAAACAAAATATACTAACCAGTTTCAGCAGATCTCTTGAGTTCAACAAAGCAAATCTCTGATTTTTTCTTGGGTTTTGCTTTAGCTTTAAGTGATTTGTTAACTGCCACAATTTGTTTCATCAAACCAAGACCTAAACAAAGTGATGTGTAGACAAAGAATTTTTGTAATTTTTAGGTTTTTAGCAACCTTCAAAATTTTCCATGGGATGAATATTATCCTCTTTACAAAGAAATAACAATTTTTCAAATCCATTCATGTTAAAAGAATAGTTTTAGTGATTAAAATGATGCTATCCAGTGATCTGCAGTGTTAAGGAAAATAGAGAAATAGAAAAAATAGAGAAAAAATTATGATAATATGCATGTTGTGTCAATTATTTTTTACTTTCTGTAAGTTTGATATAAACTACATATGATCATATTGATAAAAAATTATCAAGGGTGGTAGATTCTACCCCCTGCTTGCCATTAAGAGGGTTTAACTTGTCTTGTCTGAACACTGCTTTAAAGTAATTAAACAAAATCAAACCTTCAAAATTTCATATCTTGTATAGCCAAGGTGATAAGTCAATAGCAGTAAGTTTAGTTGCAAAAGAAATGGTGAAAACATGCTTTCTTTGCAGAATACTTTTTATATATTTCCAAGGCAACTAAAATACTTTGTTTTTCAAAAGTAACTGAAGCCTATTCCCAAGGGCAAAAAAAAACATTCTTGGTTTTATCTAAAACATCAGACATAATGCTACATGGATGATATGTTTTTTCTTGTCCTTTGACAGTAATTGATTGCTTATCCTTAGCCTTGTGTTATTGTTAGCAATTGACAACTAATCAATAATAATATATCAATAATCAATTCTAATTGATTGAAATTTGTTTTAAATAATATATATTTCCCTATTTGCAGCACTGTTTATACATGTAATAGCTTTTCAGAAACATCAGACGTTACAACTTAAAAAATTCCTGAAATTTATAAATTCTTGACCAGCAATCATGATCTAGATAACTGATAAATGATAGATTAGCACTATTGATCACCCAATAAAATTAACTAATAAATATTAATTAGACAAACCTTGATCATTACACTAGTTTAGCATTTTATCCCTATTACACTTATCTAACTTATTAAATAAAATTTATTTTTAGCAATTGTTTGAATCGAAGACTCCCCCATTTCAAATTTTAGCCACTATTTTACAAGCAGCTTTTCTTTATCTTTGCATATATAACTCTTTTGTTTTTGTTTGGCGTCTTGTTGTGCACCTTCCTAGTTTTGCTGGTTGTTCTGCCACTACTTTACTCTAATTCAGCCTACTCTATTTCTCTAATTTAGCCTTCTCAAGTTATTTCTTTGTGTCCTCTGTTAGTGCAAAAAAATTTACATAGGTTATTTACTTTTTATTTTTATACAATCTTATAATTTGTATGTATGGATAATGGGTCTTAGGAACTTTTGATACTCAAAATATAGATAGATAGATAGATAGATAGATCATTGCCGATTTTTAAAATCTGAATGCAAATCATTTAATCATCAATTATCAATCTCATGTCATATCATGTAATCCAGACTGTCTTAAAAAATCCAAGTGTTTGATTAAAATTCAAGGAACTTCTGCAAAGTATGACAACAGAGAAAGTTCAGCAAACCTGACAAATATTATAGTTCCACAAAGTTCGACCAGTAAATTAGTGTGCAGAGACTTTAGAGCTTTGAGTAGTGGCCATCAGTTTAACAGGCACATCATGCAGATTTTTTCTTCAGTTCTTTAGTTCTATTAGTTTGACAACAAAACTTAATAGAAATTTATCGACCAACAAAGTTTGATTTTTTAAATTCTAAAAAATTGGTTTATGATTAGTTCCATGTTTTTAAAGGGTTGGTGTAATTTAAGATGCACGATCTAACGATTTACGATTCACGATGCGCGATCCATGCATAAAATATGCTGATTATTCCTAATAATTATCATAAAACTTAAATTATATAACATAATTCTAAAACAATGGCATAATCTTTTCTCGCTTTTGTTTACCACAGTAAATTTATCCAAAAAAAGGAATAAGTAAGCAATGGAACTACAAATAATTACGACCGTAAAATTATGGAAAAAATAACTTACATAATCTTACAATGAAAGAAAGTACAATGCACAAGAAACATTTTTGCTCTCAGTTTTAACAATCAATAATCGAATATAGGAATTTCTTTCTTAAGGCCGTGATACACTGGTCAATATTAAATCAATATTAAAAAACTGTTACTATATATGGATCATAAATGTTATTGAGCTAATATTGCTGAATATAAGGTAAAAATTTGTATTTAAAATGATCTTCAAATTTATGAAAGTGCTCTATTGTTCGAGAGAGTTGATTTAAATTGAAATTTTTCAATTTAATTCACCTTCCAGCCACTATTCAACAATAGAAAGAAAGGAAAAACTATTGATTTCGCTTAAATGTAAACAAACACTTTCCATTCAATTTTTCTCCAAGAGAGAGAGAAAAAATTTCTCTTCTTGAACAAAGGGCAAATGCTCCTATTGTTTGCAATATCACCTATAATTTTGAGCAAGTGTAAGGGCCCAAATTATAATAGATCAATATTCTATGATTGAATATAATTTAGACTATTGATAAGTGTAAGGAAGCGATCAATTTTAGATTTATATCCATATATAGTAACAGTTTTTGAATATTGATTTAATATTGACCAGTGTATCACGGCCTTTAAAGCAAATAAAAGAATATATTGGAGAATGATATGTTTTGCGGACCGTAATGTACAAAGCAAAAAACGGATGCTCTATTATGAGAAAGAATTTTCTTTCGGTAAACAATTCCCATTCAAGTTATGAAAACGAGAGAGTACAGAAGGTGAATGCACGTGGCTTTCACTTTCTTTTAATCTATGAAAACGCACTGAAAACTTTTTTTAAATATAATTTGTATAATCTTACATAAATTATGTTTTTAAAATAATTGAGTTTCAGCGAATGAAAGTTTGTAAATTGCCTAAATATTTTATCATGATTAGCATAATTACGCATGAAT